>NC_081562.1:25507130-25545903 GCF_022355385.1 Mustela nigripes
CTGGGATCGAGCCCCGCATCGGGATCCCTGCTCCGCAGGAAGCCTGCTTCCCTCTCTCTCTCTCTCTCTGCCTGCCTCTCTGCCTACTTGTGATGTCTGTCCTTCAAATAAATAAATAAAATCTTTAAAAAAAAAAAAAAGTAGAGAATATTTTCCATGGAAAACTATGAGGCTGATGTATCTACTCTGTATATAGCTGACCCTTTAATTCTGTAATTTATTAATTATAGTTCTCTTTTATGATTCCATTATTTTTTTAATTTGGTGGAGATACTACTTGGAAAGTAAGTAAATGCTTAACAGATATTTAAGGGACTAAAAGGGACGTATCTTCTACATTTAGAAAAGTTAAATACGTTCATGCCTGTTGTTCAACATCCAGTTCTAGCTTCCGCTGTCTGCAGAAGATGGCTTTGGATGCTGGGTCTCTGTGGCTCCACATCTCCAGAGATTAATTTCCAGCAAAGTCTTGGTACTTCTACCTTTTTTCTCTCCAAAGTTCCTCAAACTCAGTCTCGAAAATGGAACTTGTTTCTTACTCAAACTGGATCTTCTTCTCAGGTTTCTTATTTCAGGGAGCCCCACTGCCATTCTTCCAGAAGCTGAGCCTTCAGTCTTTGATATCATCTCTGACTTTCTCTTCTTCAGTCCTCTTCTTCAGGGCCGATATATTGTTGGGCGAATCTTTGTCTTTCCCTCCCACTGCCACTGTCCTACATTTAGATCTTGTTTCTCAAAACAAATTCCAAGGATTCTTCAGGGGCTCCATGCAGATATTCTTAGGGATTTGAGTGTTCTTCATCCTAAATTTTACATTTTCTTTTCATGCTCATGATAATCCGACAGAATTAACAAATGTATGTCTGGGGTCATCCAGATTTGTAACTGAGTTCTGCCACGATTTTAATGTCTGTGTTTGTGCTGTTTAAGTTGGGCAAGTCCACTTCTGGGCTCTCACAATGCCCAGCATCATCGAGAACTCCTCAGATTGTTGTAATAATATAAGTCTGGCTTTCCCACTGGAGTCTGAGATGTTGGAGGCAGGGACCATGTCTGGCTTATTTTTTTACTCCCAGAACATAACCTTGGGCCCAGCACATAGTGGGCATTTACGGTTGTAGTCACTGAGTATATGGCTGAACCTTGAACAATGGAGGGGATCCTGATACTCCTCCCCCCATGCAGTTGAAAATCTTTGTGTAACTTCTGAATCGCAAAAACTTAACCAGTAACATAAACAGTTAATGCATATTTTGTATACTATATGTGTTATATAATGTATTCTTACAGTAAAGTAAGCTAGAGAAAAGAAAATGTTATCAAGAAAATCATAAGGGGTGCCTGGGTGGCTCAGTCTATTAAGCATCTGCCCTTGGCTCAGGTTGTGGTTCCAGGGTCCTGGGATCAAGCCCCACATTGGGCTCCCTGCTCGATGGGGAGCCTGCTTCTCCCTCTCCCTTTGCCTGCCACTCCCCCTGCTTGCTCTTTAATAAATAAAATCTTTAAAAAAATGTTAAAAAATCATAAGAGAAAATACGTTTACAGTATCAAATTCAGTCGAAAAATGTCTGTATGTCGGTGGCCTATGCAGTTCAAATGTGTGTTGTGTTGTTGAGCAGGGTTCAGATTCTGGAGTCTGATTTGTTCTTCCATACACATCCCCATGTATGGCTATAGTTATTTTAATATTTATGTAATATTTAGTGATGTTGACAGATGACATTTGATTTAAACCATCTCTTATTTTTAGATGTTTGGATTATTTTCATTTGTTGGCTATTTGAATGGTATATTTAAAAACATCTTTGAAGAAAGTTATTTTTCTCTCATCTAGGTTGTTTTCTTAGGAACCCCTTAGTGGAATTCCCAGGTCAGAAGGCACAAGCAGTTTTATTCCTCTTGTGATATGCTTCTAGTTCTTTCTTTCCTTCCTTCTTTTTAAAATTTAAGTGGAAAGACCAGGCTGAGTTGTAATTATGTATGTAATGTATGACCTCTTTTTAAGTTTCTTTCCTTTTCATTTAAACTCTCTTAGATTTGGAATCAAACTAGAAAGAACAATGATTTCTGTCCTTCCGCCACCGTACTGTCTCTGCTCCCCCGGGCCACTCTCCCTTCCTCCAGTCTTCCTACCTGCAGCCACCCCTTCGGAAACGGGGCATGTGCGGTCACCTCCGCCTGAGTAATGGTGCAGCAGGCAAATGGAATCGTTTCTTCCAGTCGTGCTGCAAATACAGCGGGGGCTTTCCATCACCTGCCAGCTAATGCCCAGCTCCCTGTCAGGGCATTCGGAGCCCTTGAAGACGTGGCTTCTCTTTCCTTTTCTAGGTTTATCTTTGGCTGCTGCCCAGATGCACTTTCTGTTCACCCCGAAGGCACTATTTTCAGTTGAGAATGTACGAGTTGTTCCCTCCATCTGAAGTAAACTCCCCGGCCCTGCGGCTGCCTGGCTTTGCCTTCCTCCCTCCTCAGGGCTCAGCCCGTCTCCAAGGCTGCTCTCCTTCCAGCCCCTCTTACCTGCCCCACCCCCACGCGGCCCCCCTTCCTTCAGAACTCCTTCCCGTCATTTAAGCCTTTGTCAGCTGTCTAGAAGTGCTTTGTTGGTTTTCTCCTCGTCTCACTTGATGGTGAGCTCAGTAAGGATGGGAGTGTTGTCAGTTTCGTGACCCGGCTTTCGACTCAGTGACTAGCACACGAGCTGGTCCCCCACGCTTTCTGGATGAGCAGGATTGTTATTTTGGTTACCCCATTCATGAGTGGACTACTTACAGGTAAGTCTGCTTATTTGTGAATTGAGAAACCATTTATGGTTGACCCTTGAACAACAAGGGGGTTTGGAGCGCTGACATCTCACGCAGTCAGAAATCCGTGTGACTGCCCCAGACTACTGCTGGCCTGCTGTTGACCAGAAGCCTTACTGGTAACGTAGGCAATTAACATGTATTTTGTATATGTATTATATACTGTATTCCTGGAATACAATAAGCTTGAGAAAAGAAAACGTTATTCAGAAAATTACAAGGAAAACACATTGATAGTACAGTACTTATTGAGAAGACTCTGTAAGCGGCCCGTGCAGTTCAGACCCGCGTTGTGTTCAGCGGTCAACCATGCACAGTAGTTCTCAGTTGTCCAGAACACCGCCGGTCAGTTCCCCCCTCCATCTTTCCTCACCTCTTTGGTACTTTTTTTTAACGGACAGCTGTTAAATTTTGGTTTGTTAACTAAACTGTCAACGCTAGACTCCGAGCTGCATGAAGGGATCGCTAGTTCACCATCACAGCCCCAGTGCTTAGCACTCCTGCCCGACTCCAGGAGGCACTCAGTGACCACTGGTGGAATGAGTGAAGGCATGAGTGAATGAGTGTTTGAGAACAGGCGCTAACCCTGTGGGGGTGTCATAAGCCCAGCCAGGTGGGAACCACACGTATGCGTTTGCTGCCTTTACGTAGACATGTCTGCCCTTTTTTAGTCACTGTTCTGTTAATGTGTCCATTTAGTTCACTGCTTTTCCTACAACCTCGATGGTTTCTCCTGCCTCTACCGACTCTCAGGGCTTGTTTGAACCATGCCATCTGTCTCATCCATTTAATGGGAGATGCCAGGAAGCTAACACCTTGATGTTGTAGGCAAGACGGATTCGTGCACCCCAGTAAGGACGCAGGCATTTTGTAGGACTGGCTTCCTCATTTATCTCCAAATGTCAAATCCAAATCAGTCCACATCCTGTGGTTCTGGGGGATAATTAACCGAATCATATCGGCATGACCGAGGTGGTTTGCAGGACATGATATCCTCCAGAGCCTGCTGCCACAAAGGGAGGAGGTCATTTTGAGGAAAGCATGCAGCACCGGCAGAGATCACATGCCCTTCCCCTGTGTCCCATCTCCTTGGGATGCCTGTTTCATTTCGTGGTGAGAATTTGTGTGTTTTTGGCCACAGCCAATTCTACAAAGACCCCAAATTCCATCTGCTACTTAGTTTCTCTCTTGAATTATCAGCCCTTATGAAAATGCTTCAGAAGGGAATAAAAACTGTGGTAGTAGTTAAGGGAGGGGAAGGAGTAGTTCTGTGTTGGGAAGGAAGGGAATTATTTTCAGCTTGCATTGGAACCATGAGTGACAGGAAGACTTGAGGGGAAAATGCCTGAATGGCAGCAAAAGTCCTGCTGTTTGGTTCACTTGAATTGCTGTTGTACATTCCCAGTGACGTGCTCCCAGTCCCGAGACTACTTTTAAAGCCCTGCTGTGTGAAGGCTCAAATCTTTTTTTTAAAGATTTTGTTCATTTATTTGAGAGGGAGGGAGAGGGAGCATCAGGAGAGGGAGTGGGGAGAAGGAGCATGAGTAGGGGTTCAGGGCAAGGGGCAGGGGAAGAAGCTGACTCCCAGCTGAGCAGGGAGCCTGATGTGAGGCTCCCAGCCCCCTGAGATCATGACCAGAGCCAAAGGCAGATGCTTAACTGACTGAGCCACCCAGGCACCCTGAAAGCTAAAATGTTAATTGAAAATGGGCTGAGCTAGTATTGTATTTACTAAAGTTAATGTGCGGCACCTGGATGGCTCAGTGGGTTAAGCCTCTGCCTTCGGCTTGGGTCGTGGTCTTGGGGTCCTGGGATTGAGCCCCGCATCAGGCTCTCTGCTTGGCAGGGAGTCTGCTAACCGCCCCACCTCTGCCTGCCTCTCTGCCTACTTATGATCTCTGTCTGTCAAATAAATACATTTAAAAAAATCTTTAAAGTTAATGTTAGTGCTGATGGGCTCGAATGCATTCTTTTCTTGATGATGGAAGGACTATAGGAAGCTTTGCAGCCCTGAGCATCTTTGAGCTTTAGCAGCAGGGGCAGCTGGAGGCGACTGGGCAAGGACCAGGGTCTGGCTTGTCCAAGGGACAGAGGCTGACGTAGCTGAACCAGGAGTGTGAGGCCCACGTAGCAGGTGATGCAGCAGGAGGCTGACATTACATCAGGAGGTGGGTAAGCAGACACAGGGGAAAACCAGCAGCGCCTGGCACACAGAAGAAAGTAGAATATTGAATGAAAGGGGCCCAGGTAGGGAAGAGGAAGACAAGGACTTAGACCTGATATAGATGCCCTGTTTCTCTCTCTCCAGGATCAAAGCCATTGAAGTTACCTTGGCTCTGAACTTCAGGGGAAGCTGACATATTAGGGTTCTCCAGAGAAAAAAACCCAATAGGCTATGTGTAAATATACGTATGAGGAGGTTTATTAAGGGTATTGGCTTGTGCACTTATGGAGCTGAGAAGTCCTACGACCTGTCTGCAGGCTGGAGAACCAGGAAGACCTGGGGTATAACTCAGTCTGAGTCCAAAAGCCTGGTAGCTGGCCGATGGTATGTCTTGATCTGAGTCTGAAATCCAGAGAATTAGGATTATCGATGTGGTGCCCTAGAGAGGAAGAAGGTAGATGTCCCAGCTCCAGCAGAGAGCACGAATTCGCCCTTTCTCCGCCTTTTTGTTATTTTGTGGCCCTTGGTGGATTGGGTGGTCCCTGCTCATCTTCTCCAGAAGCACCAGCTCTCTGAGCATCCTTTAGCCCAGTCAAGTTGACAAGTAAGTTGAACCATCACAACCGATTAATTCTGAAATGCTGGTAAAAACTCATGCATGTACTTCCAGGGTCTCCTTTCCCTGTCCACCACCAGCGCTGCGGCAAAGGCTGGGCTCTGGCAGCTTCAAGGAAGAGAGTGCAGTAGAGGCTGTCTATAAGGATCAACAGGAGAGAGGCACACTGACAGCGGTAGAGGGTTGTTGTTTGGGCCTATATGAATGTCGAATTCTCCAGTTACTCAGAATAGAGGAAGGGGGCACCTGGGTGGCTCAGTGGGTTAAGCCTCTGCCTTCGGCTCAGCTCATGATCTCGGGGTCCTGGGATCAAGTCCCGCATTGGGCTCTGTGCTCTACAGGGAGCCTGCTCCCCGCCACCCCGCCACCGCCTCTCTGCCTTCTTGTGATCTCTCTCTGTCAAATAAACAAAATCTTAAAAAAAAAAAAAATAGAGGAAGTTTCCCACTGCTGTTGTTTGTTGCATACCTACCCCTGTGAAGAGGACTAAAAACACATTTTGGATGAGGACATGAGCAAATCAGACCTAAGACCCAAGGACAGTGAGATGTGGGAGGCCATGAGTGGGCTGGAGTGTAGGTCGGACCAGTTGTGCTATGTGTTGTGTGATTCTGGACATGTGAGGGATGGTGGGTTAGGGAGAAAATAGGAAGATGGGAGACTGGAGGGGAGAAGTCCTGAATTCTTGTTCTGAATCGGCCATGAATTTATTGTCACCACAATTGAATCTGGAGCAGGTCATTTGGATTTGGAAGCTTTAGGTTGTTTAGAAAATGGTTGGTTCCTGAACATAGGTTTAACCTGGAATTCTCCTCAGTCTGAGGCAAAATTGGCAGAAAAAAATGACTGTGGTTGGCTTGTCATGAAGCTAAGCGGACTCAATTCAGTGGATTCCCCTTGTTTTCTACGATGGAGCATGTCCTACTTTTTGGTGTTAAATTCCTCTCTTTCATGAGGTGACGGTGACAGTGGATGGTGTTTGGATTGTTTTTAATCTTTTAATGACTTGGCAGGATAAAAAGCTGGTAATGTTGTTTTAATCCTTTAAATTGTTTTTGGAATTTTAATAGCACACAAAATCTATAATATTCAGACCAGATAACCTTTAAAGTTGCTTTCAATTCTGACAGTTGGGGATTCTAACCTTTTCTTGCCACTTGTGACCATTGAGGTGACACACTCAAGTGTCATTTGATGTTTGCATCATGGAACAGGCTGTGTTTTGGCCTGGAAAAACTGCGGTACCAGTACATACACGTTATAGATGCTTCAGCTTTTTCTTCAACTGAAACAAAACCTGAAGTATTCCTTCAAATCTCAATTTGACCAGAGATTACAGCTGAAATAACGGAGAAACCCTGCCAGACATTGCTAACGGGGAAGCGTAAACTGGCCCCATGGAGGGATCAGCCGACTTTCTGTGAGGGTCCACACAGTAAATATTTCAAGCCTCACAGGTCATATGAGGTCTGTCACATAGTCTCTTCTTGTGTTCCCCCTCCCCCCCCTTTTAAAACAACGCTTATAAAGATGCAAAACCATTTTAGCTCATGGGCTGGATTTGGTCTCTGGATCGTAATTTGCCAACTCCTGATCTTGTCTGGAAGAAGGTTTGATGTTATCTGTCCAAGTGACAAATGCTGAGCAATCCACTTGTTGGAATTTATTCTGCAGATAAGCTTGCATCTGTGCAAAATGGCCTATGCACAGAGTTACTTGTAATAGCACTTGAAATACCAAAATACTGAAAGCAACCTAAATATTCATTGATAGGAACTGGTTAAATAATAGCATGTCCATGCAGCAGAATATGATATAGTTTTTACATTTTATTTATTTTTTATTATTTTTTAAGATTTTATTTATTCATTTGACAGAGATCACAAGTAGGCAGAGAGGAAGGGAAGCATGCTCCCCGCTGAGCAGAGAGCCCGATATGGGGCTCAGTCCCAGGACCCTGGGATCATGACCTGAGCCAAATGCAGAAGCTTTAACCCACTGAACTACCCACGTGCCCCGATGATATAGTTTTTTTAAAACAACAAGGCAGCTCCCTATGGAATAATGTCTGAGATATACCATGAAGAGGGAGAAAAGCAAGTTACCTAACAGTGTTTTTAGGACAGTGCCATTTACTAGTTTAAAAAAAGAGTAGTGTTTGTATATGTGTGTGCATGTCTGTGGGTACCCATGCCCAAGTGTGGCACTTTCTCTGCCTGTACAATACTGATGACTATGGTTGTCATTGGGAAGGGTCATCTATAATCTATTTTAGGAATAGGGATGATAGGGAAACGTTTCAGTTTATATTATTTGTAGCTTAGGAGTTTTATGCCATGTGCATGTATCATTTATTCAAAAATAAATTGAATCTTTAGAAAAGAATTGCAATGGAGAAAATAATGATAATTCAAAGTAGGAGTGAATTCAAAGACATTGTTGCTTGAAATTGATTTGAGTCTTTCTTTAATCACAAGCAAACCTTTACTGTCCTGAAAAATTTGCACATCTGGTTGCCTTCACATGAAGGCACTCTGACAGAATAGTCATCCTTTTCCAGCTTTCGGTCATCTGAGGTGCTAGAATACCCATCTCAAGCCGTTGGGTTTAAGGTTCTGCTGTTGGTATTGTTCCTTCTGATTTTTAAAATTGTGAGCAGTTATACTACAAGGTGACCTGAAGAGTGAGCGCATGTGAAGAGAGTTGAGCTTGGTAACAAAATGAAGTCGATAGCCATGGAGTATTGGTACTTAGAAGGTTCATTGAGATTTGTCCAACCCCTTGTTTGTTTGTTTTTTTTAATTGGTATCCTAAGAGGTATAGAGCCTGTCCAAGGTCAGGCAGCTGGTGATAGCAAAACCTTTAACTCAGACTTGCCCCAACTTACTACTGACATGGTGAAGGCTACACTTCTAATGAGTGTTACTCTGTGTAGTCCCAACCTCTGTTTTTCTATATTGCTGTGGAATACAATTTCTGAACTATCACTCGCCCCTGAGTCACACCCGGCCATGTCTCTGTGGTCGGCCACAGAGTCTTTCCTCTCTGTCTTCCTTCCCCTCCTACCTGGGACATATTTAAATGGCTCACTTGGCAATTCTTGCTCCTTGCCCTGACCAGAAGGCCCAGCTGCTTCCATGAGTCTATGAGAAGCGAAATCACATAAATCAGCAAACCACCAAACCAGCAAACCATAAATCAGTTTGCTGATTTATGTGATTTACCCTAGTTACTTACTAGGGTAAGTAATCCTAGCCAGGATCAGCAAAGTCAGTAACTGACCTCCACAGCTAACAGTAAGAACTATAAGCACCTGATATTATTGTACGCCAGTGACGTTTTCAGATTGCTTTCTCTGCAGCATCATTGTGAAAATATATACACATAGGGATGGACAGGTGGTTGGAAAAACCAAGGTTTTCAGATATGGAAAAACCAAGGTTTTCTTTCCCTTCCTGTATAACACTGTCCAGTGGAGAAGTGTTTGTAGTGCAATAGAACAAAGCAAACAAAACAAAACAAAACAAAAACAAAAAACAAAAAAACAAAGTTAGGCGGTAGTTCCCAGCATCAGCAAGGTATTGTAGAGTTGAAGTAGTTCAAAGGGAAAGTGATCCCTTAGGTAAAGACTTTATCTGGTAGGAGCCATAGAAATGTTAGTGCACTGACTGCCCTTCCTTCCTTTTCTATAAACTATTTAACTTAATCTGTTGAAATTTTCCCCCTCTTACCGTGAGATAATGGGTTGGTATTAAAATTTTACTCGTGAACTTATTTAAATTTACAAATATCAGATAATGTCCATGCTATGTAATTGCTATCACACTCACATAGAAAGGCTACCTTAGTCATGTGATTTAAAAAACCTGATAAAACACATGAAAAAGTTAGAAAAGAAACGCTAATGAAATCAGTCAGGGTGTTAGCATAATATTTTTATTCCAGGAATATAATAATGCTTTTTAGGAAGTCTGTAAACAGACCCTGTAGTCAGTTGTTGCTGACACACACATAAATAAACCACACACATACCCATTCTTTTTTTTTTTTTTTTTTTTACACATACCCATTCTTAATTTACAAAATAAAATTCTTAGAAAAATAAGATACTTCTTTAGCATGATTTAAGTGTATCATAAGCCAAAAGGAAAATGTGTGTTTGTATATCCACAGCATGTACATATATCTTCTTTTTTAAAGATTTATTTATTTATTTATTTGACAGAGAGAGAGAGAGAGAGAGATCACAAGTAGGCAGAGAGGCAGGCAGAGAGAGAGGAAGGGAAGCAGTCTCCCTGCTGAGCAGAGAGCCCAATGTGGGACTCGATCCCAGGACCCTGAGATCATGACCTGAGCCGAAGGCAGCGGCTTAACCCACTGAGCTACCCAGGTGCCCACAGCATGTACATATATCTTAAACCAGCTTCTAACATCATACACAATGTAAGAAACACTAGAGATTTCCATTAAAATAAAAAACAAGATATTCATTATTGTTCTGGCATTGCTTGCCAGTGCAATAAAGCATTAAACATATATTTTAAAGTGTAGCTGGTAATAAGAAGAAAAGGGCTTTTCAAAAGAAACAACGTAATTACATACCAATAAAAAACAAGTATGTTTACTAGAGTATTTGCCAAGATACAAAAATACTGATTCAGAGGGTTACATGCACTCATGTTCATAGCAGCATTATTGACAACAGCCAAACCATTGAAAGAGCCCAAATGTCCATCAACTGATGAATGAACAGGTAAAGAAGTTGTGGGGTGTGTGCATATGTATATGAACAGTGGAATATTACTCAACCACAAAAAGTAATGAAATCTTGCCACTTGCCATGATGTGGATGGAACTGGAGTATATTATGCTAAGTAAAATAAGTCAGTCAAAGACAAATACCTTATGATTTCACTCATATGTGGAATTTAAGAAACACAACAAAGGAGCATAGGGGAAAAAGAGAGGCAAACCCTAAAGCAGACTAACTATAGAGAACAATCAGGGTTGCTGGAGGGGAGGTGGATAGAGTGCTGGATATTCAGGGGGGCACTTGTTGTATTGAGCCCTGGGTTGTGTTTGTAAGTGTTAAATCAGTAAATTCTACACTTTGAAACTAGTACTACACTACTTGTTAGCTAACCAGGAATTTAAATAAATTAAAATGAAAACTTGGAAGAAAAAAAAAAAGTGTGGCTCCACTCCTAGAATTTATGAGCTCGTAAATTTGTGGGTATATACACGAGGAGCAATAGTGATATTATATGCCAGCAATAATCTGTTAGCTATGATGGTAAAAATACTTCTAATCTCAACAGCAACAAGAGGTATGAAACCCATAGAAAAACTCTCAGCATGTTGCTGGACTTACATAAACAAAAGAACTTACTAGGAGGGTTTTTTTTTTTTTTAAATTGGAACAAATGAAAAGTACATCATCTTTCTGAGTAATAGTATAGTGGATATTATACATTTGTCTTTTTTTTCTCCAATTATTTTATAGATTTTATCTAAACCCTTAGAAACAGTGTTTGGGAGGGGAGACCAGGGAGGGGGAGCAGGAGGAACACCAAGCAAGTCTGGAAGGTGATCCCTGAAAGGATTGGGTCAGGGAGGGGCATTGCTCTGCAAAACAGGAATGAAGTTCAATAAGAGAAAAGGAGAGTGAGGACTTCAGCAGTCCCTGATTTAAATGAGAGAGATTAGGAAGGCCTAGATAGAGGAAAAAAGAGAATCCTGGAGAAGGCTAATCAGCAGCCCTCCGTCTTTCCCTGGCTGGAAAAAAGGAACTGTTGGCTCCGAACTGGGGGTAAGGCTTCTGCGTTTGGTGCTCTAAGCTGCTCTCCAAGTCTGAGACCATCGCCTGACCCCAGGGAGGACCAAATATCTCATGTGTCTGGGTCAGCTGGGGGCTAGCTCATCTTTTGGTCCCTAGTTTTCTCATTCTAGAGCAGAACAGCCCTGGTTTGTTTTCATGGCTGTAGAGCAGGGTTCCAATAGAGTGAGCAGAAGTAAACAAACCCTCTTGGGCCTAATCGGAACTACTGCGCTGGCAAGTCTGTGGCATTCTGTTGGCCAGAGCAGTTTACGAGGCCAGCCCAGCTCCAGGAGCGGGGAAATAACGCCCTCCCACCCCCATACCCTTGATGGAGGCCGCATAATCCTGTTGAAGGATGTGGATACAAGAAGGTGGACCCTTTGGAGCCATGTTCGTGAAGCAGTCTGTTGCTGCATCTTAAAAACAAAGAAAAAACAGTTTTGTAATAAAGCTTGAAATCAGGTAACGTGATGCCCCCAGCTTTATTTTTGTTTTTCAACATTTCCTTAACGATTCGGGGTCTCTTCTGATTCCATACAAATTTTAGGATTATTTGCTCCAGCTCTTTGAAGAATACTGGTGGAATTTTGATCGGAATGGCATTAAAAGTATATATTGCTCTAGGCAGTATAGACATTTTAACAATGTTTATTCTTCCGATCCAAGAGCATGGAATGGTCTTCCATCTATTTGTGTCTTCTTCAATTTCTTTCATGAGTGTTCTGTAGTTCCTCGAGTACAGATCCTTTACCTCTTTGGTTAGGTTTATTCCCAGGTATCTTATGGTTCTTGGTGCTATAGTGAATGGAATCGATTCTCTAATTTCCCTTTCTGTATTTTCATTGTTAGTGTATAAGAAAGCCACTGATTTCTGCACATTGACTTTGTATCCTGCCACGTTGCTGAATTGCTGTATGAGTTCTAGTAGTTTGGGGGTGGAGTCTTTTGGGTTTTCCATATAAAGAATCATGTCATCTGCGAAGAGAGTTTGACTTCTTCATTACCAATTTGTATACCTTTTATTTCTCTTTGTTGTCTGATTGCTGTTGCTAGGACTTCTAATACTATGTTGAACAAGAGTGGTGAAAGTGGGCATCCTTGTCTTGTTCCTGATCTCAATGGTAAGGCTGCAAGCTTTTTCCCATTGAGGATGATATTTGCTGTGGGTCTTTCAAAGATAGATTTGATGAGGTTCAGGAATGTTCCCTCTATCCCTTTACTTTGAAGCTTTTAATCAGGAACGGATGCTGGATTTTGTCAAATGCTTTTTCTGCATCAATTGAGAGGACCATGTGGTTCTTCTCTCTTCTCATCTTAATTTGTTGTATCACATTGATTGATTTGTGAATGTTGAACCATCCTTGTAGCCCAGGGATGAATCCCACCTGGTCATGGTGGATAATCTTTTTAATGTGCTGTTGGATCCTGTTGGCTAGGATCTTGTTGAGAATCTTAGCATCCATATTCATCAGTGATATTGGCCTAAAATTCTCCTTTTTGGTAGGGTCTTTGCCTGGTTTGGGGATCAGGGTAATGCTGGCTTCATAGAAAGAGTCTGGAAGTTTTTCTTCTGCTTCAATTTTTTGAACAGATGTCGTGAAAAGAAGGGCCATCTGTACCCCAATGTTTATAGCAGCAATGGCCACGGTCGCCAAACTATGGAAAGAACCAAGATGCCCTTCAACGGACGAATGGATAAGGAAGATGTGGTCCATATACACTATGGAGTATTATGCCTCCATCAGAAAGGATGAATACCCAGCTTTTGTAGCAAAATGGACGGGACTGGAAGAGATTATGCTGAGTGAAATAAGTCAAGCAGAGAGAGTCAATTATCATATGGTTTCGCTTATTTGTGGAGTATAACAAATATCATGGAGGACAAGGGGTGTTAGAGAGGAGAAGGGAGTTGGGGTAAATTGGAAGGGGAGGTGAATCACGAGAGACTATGGACTCTGAAAAACAATCTGAGGGATTTGAAGTGGCGGGGGGGTGGGAGGTTGGGGTACCAGGTGGTGGGTCTTATAGAGGGCACGGATTGCATGGAGCACTGGGTGTGGTGAAAAAATAACGAATACTGTTTTTCTGAAAATAAATAAATTGAAAAAAATAAAAATAAATAAAAAATAAAATTAAATAATAAAATAGTAAAATTGGGGAAGAAAAAAAAAAGACTTACCCCAAATCACAGAAATAAACTGTGAAGTAAAAGGCATACATTTAGGTGATGAGAACTTTTAAATGTTTTCCTTCAGGATTGTAGGGAAGATTTTAGCTTGTCACTCGTGGGTAGCTGAGAGTCTAGTGACAGCGTATCTTTTGAAGTAGAAGTAGGCATTTATCAAGGTGTTTCATAGAGGAGAAAGTGAAAACCTCTCTATAAATGAGCTGATATTGATGCGTACTCAGAATTTGTTGTTTGGATGTGTCAGTAACTCATCCTCTGTGGGTCTCGGGCAAAGTGCTGAGTGATGGGACCACAGCCAGAGAAACAGACTGGAACCTCACCACGCGCAGAGACCTATCTCTGTTTCCATCTTGCTTGTCATAGAAATGAATTTAGGAAAGGTGCTTCCTTGCTAACGACAACTGAATAGTTAGGATCACACATGCCATCTTTCTTGTTGTGAAGTCATCATGGCTGTGGCATTAGTAAATGGTTGATAACCAAGAGATCCTGTGGTGCTTCTCAAACTGGGGACCATGGGGCACATTTAGGAGTTTTGTGGGGACCCAAGGAAGCCATAGCATAAGCATGATGTGTCTTCCAGGAGCATCACGTTTGTTTCATTTTTAAACATTCTCATTTTTATTTATTTATTTATTTATTTTTAAGTAGGCTCCACACCTACTTTGGTAGGGTGGAGCCCCCAAGTATGGGGCTTGAATTCATGACCCTGAGATCAAGATCCAAGCTGAGCTCAAAAGTGGGACACTTGACTAACTGAGCCACCCAGGCATCCCTAAACTTTTTTATTTGAAGTAATAGAATCCCTACAGAAAAGTTACAAACACAGTTTAGGGAATTCTTGTAAATCCTTCACTAGCCTTCCTCTAATACTAACATTTTATATAACCATGGCACATTTATCAAAAGTAAGAAATTACATTCATACATACTGTTAACTTCAGTTACTAGCTACAGACTTCAGCACGATCTCCCTGCTTTTCTACTAGTGTTCTTTTCTGTTCCAGGATCCGGTTCATGGTAATTTTGTTGTCATCCCTCCTTATTCTTCTCCAACTAAGCAGAGTTTTATCTTGCTTCATATGACTTGATAATTTTGAAGAGTAGTGGTTAGGTGATTTGTAGAATGTCTGTTGAAGTGGGTTTCTTTAGTCTATGACTAAACAGGTTATGGATTTTGGGGAAGAGCACGGGGTGGGAGTGATATTCCCTTTTCACCGTGTCATATCAGAGAGTGTATGTTGTAAACATGACTTAGCACTGATGATGTTAACCTTGATCACTTGGTTATAGGGGCGTGTCTTCCCAATTTCATCACTGTAAAGTTACCATTTTCCCCCTTCTATGATCTTTTCATTAGAAGAGAATCACTGAATCCAGCCTGAGGAGGGAGGGATTTAAGTTCCACCCCTGGAGGGAGGAGTATCGAAGGATCTGTGGGCATATTGTAAAATCACCACAGTAATCAATAATATTTTTATTCACATTAATATTTTGGAAAGGTACTTTAAGATCATGTAAATATCTGTAAAGTGTCACCCCAGAGATCATCACAGGTTCTGAGAGTCCTCTATTGCAGGGTCACTTTTTGGATTGAGATGTTTCCTGTTATAATGACCCCTGATGAGAAGGCAGGAGTCACCCCTGTCCATTACACCTGAATTTTTTTTTAGGATTTTATTTAGTTATTTGACAGAGATCACAAGTAGGCAGAGAGGCAGGCAGAGGGAGAAGGAAGCAGGCTCCCTGCTGAGCAGAGAGCCCGACTCAGGGCTCGATCCCAGGACCCCAGGATCATGACCTGAGCCGAAGGCAGAAGCCTTAACCCACTGAGCCACCCAGGCGCCCCTATTACACCTGAATTTGAGTTAACCTTTTGGCTTATTTTGTATATTGCCATCTGTCTGGAAGGAGTCCAGGGACTGGACCTGGGCTTTCCCTGCGAGGGTGGGGTGTGCAGTCCAGTTCTCAGTCCGTGTTGAGTGCTGGGGGGACACCAGTCTGGAGAGCTAGCTGCTCACACGGTTCTGTCACTACAAAGACTTGTGACCTCAGGCAAGGCCTTGAATCAGATCAGTCTTGGGCTAGGGTGTCGTTCTCATATGTGTAGGCGACGACTCCCTGTCCTCTTTTTTGCCTCGTTTTTCATAGGTGGGTGGATGACCTGGATGAACCTTAGCAGACTATGATCCTGGGTTGCTGCTCAAAAGGGGAGCTGGTGGGAAGGATGCAGAGGTGCCGGGCTCAGGGGAAAGGGTGCTTGTGCATCATGCCACAGGAAAGGGGGTTTGGGGGGGAGGGTGCTTGCGTAGCACACCACCGAGTAGGGGGCACCTCAGAGGAGAGATGGGCCTTGAACCCGAGCTGGGAGGGTCCCACTGCTGCTTTCTGCTCTCTCTTCTGTATCTTCTCTTCTGTCTTTCCCTTTGTATGAGCTACAAGGAATCTCTGCGGAAGAGGTAAGCCGAGTACTCAGGCTGGAAGGAGGCACAGAAGACAAGCCAGGGAGATTGCCAGAGAAAGATGCTGCAGTTAACTCAGCCTTCTCAGACCCTATGGCAGGTTCTTTCTGGTTCCTGGCTTGTGTCTGTCAGTGGCCCAGGGTCAGCAGAGCCCTTTCTTTCATCTGGACGCTGAAAAGAAGGAAATTCTTGGTCCTCCCTGGGGTCAGGTGATGGTCTCAGACTTGGAGAGCAGCTTAGAGCACCAAACGCAGAAGGCTTATCCCAGCCTTGCCCCCAGTTCGGAGCCAACAGTTCCTTGTTTCCAGCCAGGGAAAGACAGCAGGCTGCTGATAGCCTTCTCCAGGATTCTCTTTTTTCCTTTATCGAGGCCTTCCTAATCTCTCTCATTTAAGTCAGGGACTGCTGAAGTCCTCACTCTCCTTTTCTTTTTGAACTTCCTTCCTGTTTTGCAGAGCAATGCCCCTCCCTGACCCAATCCCTTCAGGGATCACCTTCCAGACTTGCTTGGTGGCTTGGTATTCCCCCTGCTCCCCGTCTCTAGGTCTCCCCTCCCAAACACTGCTTTGCAGGGTTCCATCTACCCCACTGTAGCTGCTTGTAAATAGTCCTTTAGCCATCAGAGATCTGGTCCCGTGTCAAGTTTATTCTTTAAAATAAAGAATATTATTTAATAATATTATAAAGGGTCCTGTTTCAGGACACTTGACTAGCTCAGAACATATGACTCTTGATCTCGGGGTCATGAGATTGAGCCCCATGTGGGCTGTAGAGATTACTAAAAAAAAAATAAAATTTAAAAATATTAAAGAAAATAATCTCTAAAAACCTACATTTATTTTGATTTCCAAAGTAATACATATCTGCTGCATAAGATTTGGGAAGAAGAGAGGACAGTAAAAACCAGCAGTAATCCCACTGCCCAGAGTATGGCTGCCAATGTTTCACTTATTTTCTTCTGCTTTCTTTTTGGAGTACATGTATATATGCGGGAGTGCATATATACATGATGCTTTAACATCATGGGAGTCTTGTTGTCCCTGTCATTTTATCACATGTTCTTGTTTTGCTTTCATTTTCCCACTAGCCACTGTTAATAGGACTCTTGGTGTGTCTGTACTTCTTCTTCTTCTTTTTTTTTTTTTTTTTTAAAGATTTTATTTATTTATTTGACAGAGAGATCACAAGTAGGCAGAGAGGCAGGCAGAGAGAGAAGAGGAAGCAGGCTCCCTGCCGAGCAGGGAGCCCAGCATGGGGCTCGATTCCAGGACCCTGGGATCACGACTTGAGCCGAAGGCAGAGGCTTAACCAACTGTGCCACCCAGGCACCCCTGTATGTTTTTTTTTTTTTTTTTAAAGATTTATTTATTTATTTATATGACAGACAGAAATCACAAGTAGGCAGAGAGGCAGTCAGAGAGAGGAGGAAGCAGGCTCCCTGCTGAGCAGAGAGCCCGATGTGGGGCTCGATCCCAGGACCCCAGGATCATGACCCGAGCTGAAGGCAGAGGCTTTAACCCACTGAGCCACCCAGGTGCCCCCCCTGTATGTTTTTTAAAGTTAATGGTATTCTTCTTATTTAATGACCACACACCAACTTTCTTTTTTCATGTAATTCTCAACATTTTTACTCGAGTTTTCACTTTCATTTCCCCTCTGTTTTAGGATGATGATGATGCTTTATATAGTACTTACATAAGACACTATTTTTTTTTTTAAAGATTTATTTGAGAAAAAGCACACAAGCAGAGGGGAGAGGCAGAGGGAGAGGGCGTGAGAGAAATCTCAAGCAGACTCCCTTGAGTGTGGAGCCCCATAGGGGGCTGGATCTCATGACCCCTCCATCACCATCTGAGCCAAAATCGACTTAGATGCTTAACTGACTGCACCACCCAAGTGCCCCTTCAGACACTGTTTTACTTTTTTTTTAATCTTAAAAAGTTTTGCTTATGAGAGAGAGAGAGAGAGAGAACAGGAGTTGTGGGAGGGGCAGAGGGAGAGGGAGAAGTCGGCTCCCCACTGAGCAGGGAGCCTGGCACAGGGCTGGATCCCTGGGAGGCATCCAGGCACCCCACAGACCCTATTTTGGAAATTATTTCGTCCATTCATCCTTGGAATAGTTGACGGGGTTGGTGCCTTAATCAGCCTCTTATGATGGATGAGGTAACCAAGGTTTAGGAACTTCTCTGATGTCACACACTTTGTAAGGGACAGAACTGGATTTGAATCTTGTTACTGGCTCAGAGTCCATGTTCCTAATTCCCTTGGTGTTCCCTTTGTGAGCACTTCCTTTCCAGGTCAGGAACATACTCTCTAATGGAGTCAGTGGGTTGTACTCCAGAACAACAGCACTTTCCCGTTTTTATGGCTAATGCTGTGTGTCGAGTCTTGGCTTGGCCACTTCTGTGCTCTGTGACCTTTGGTAAGTTATTTCATCTCTCTGGCTGTGGGCCTTCTCAGCTCTCAAGTTCTGTGCGTTTATTCTAGAAGAAGCAGAACACAGGCAGCATTCAAGAACAGACCTGGAATGATGGGGGCATTACTATCCCCTCAGATTTCGGGGGAACATCATTTGGCCCCAGTACACATTCCTATGGGGAAGTTGTTTTTCTCTCTATTTTACTGAGCAGGAGGTAGGTAGTGCCCAGGAAAAGTCCCCACAAGGGCTGTGATGTTTCCTTGGAAGCTAAGAGGTCCTTGTGATGGGTAAATCCCATGACATACTTCCTTTGAATATTTTGAGGTTTGGGGCTTTTGTGGCTGATCAAGCCCCTTTCCAGGTGTTCTCCGAGATGTGTGGCTGGAAGGACGTTTTGGAAGATCTGGGTTCTTTAGGGGGGCAACATGGGCCAGGCAAGCCAGAGGTCACCACTGTACTTGGCCAGCCATTGGTGATGAGGTGTGGTCCACCTGGGACCCCAGATATTTTTCCAGGGTCTTGTTCCACCACCTCTGCCCGGTGGAAGGAAAAGAAGAACCTGGTATTTGTCTTACAGAATAGAGTTCAGTCCTATGTACTTTCTTTTCCTTTTCTCATATAGACTTAAAAAAAGAGGGTTTTTTCTGAACTTGGTTGCTTCCAGCTGTTTACCTAGGAGGCAGCCAGCGCTGTCCCCTAACCCCTTGCTCTGCTGTGTGGACTTTGGTATTTCTCTGGCTCAGGGCCTAGTCATCATGCTGCTAGGCCAGCTCCTCCGGCAGGCGGCTTCGTTTTGCCAGTGTTATTTCCCTTTATTTACCAGGCGTCTCTGAGGAGATGCTGACATTTTCTGGCTCATTCAGGTCTTCTAGAAACAAACCACAGAAATGTACCTATTTAAAAAATGTTTTTTCTATTGTTGACTTGCTTTTGCCAGGGGATAGTGTAGCATTTGTTCTAGCCAGTGAAAAATTGGGGATCTTATTTCAAAGTCTAAGTCCCTAAGATAATGAGTAGGGATGATAAGGAGCCCTGGTTATGTTCAGGCAATGGGAGTCTGAATTAAATTGAGGAGAACAGTTATGAAAAACTGAATGTACATGGAAAACCTACATGTACCATCATGTTTTCAAGCTTCCTGCGAGAGCTGGGGTTGCAGTGATAGTGATGATGGTATGTTGGTGATAAAAACAATAACGTGAGTGTTTGTTGAGTATTTGCCATGTGCTAGGTAGTGTGCTCATGTAAACAGCTCTGTGGTGTGGATGAACTGGATTGGGTTTTGCTGGAATGAGAAACTGAGGCTTGGATTAAGTCACTTGCTCCAGGTCACCTAGAATTAGGAGAGCTGGGCTTTAGACCCAGGTGAGCCCACAGTCCCCACCTTCAGCCTCCAGGCACGTTACAAGACAGTTTGAGTGTCTGCCCTTCAGATTTGGAGATACCTGAAGAAACTGTGCTGAAAATAAAACAGAAGAAAAAGAAAATTTGTTTTTCCTCTGCATTATGTTTCTTTGAACTGAACATAACTTATGTACTGAATATGTCTAAACTAAAAGGACCCTAAAAGGCATTTCTCCAAAGAAGATTTATGAATGGTCAGTGACCATATGAAATGATGTTCAGCATCGCTGACCATTAGGAAAATGTGTATTAAATCCTAATGAGATATCATTTCATACCAACAAGAAATGGCTAAGATAAAAGCCGGACAATGGCAAGTACTGGTCGGGCTGTGGGGAGATTTGAGCCCCCATACCCTGCTGCTGGGATTGCTGCCCTGCCCAGCCACTTTGCTAACAGTTTGGCACCTCCTCAAAGTCCTAAACATGGAATTATCGTACAGTCCAGTAGTTCACTCCTAGACCAAAAAGAAATGGACACATATGTCCACACAAAAATGTGTGCAGGTGATTTGTCTTTTTATTATTGCCTTGTAAGAGTTTTTTTTTTTTAATACAATTTGGATACAAGTCTCCTGTCAAATATATCTGCCATTACTTCCTCCCATTCTGTGGATTATCATTTCATTTTATTGATGATGTCTTTTGGTGCATAAGAGTTTTAATTATGATAAAGTCTAATTTATCAGTTCTTTTCACTTGGCACGTGTGCTTTGGTTCTGTGTGTTTTTGAAGTGCTAAAAATATTAGCTTATTTTTTTATTCTAGGCCAGTTGATTGCTATAATATACATGAGGAGCTAGCTGTGAGTAATTGAATAATTCATGTTCTTTGTTAGAGAAGAATAGCAAGCCCACACAACTCCGAGGTTCAGTGATATTGATGGTTTTCCTTCCTTATCTTTGCATTTCCTCTTCCTGTGCACTTAGCATGGTGAGGCTCAGAAAATACTTGTTGACTTGGACGCCTGGTGGCTCATTTAGTTGAGCTTCTGATTCTTGGTTTTGGCTGAGGTCATGATCTCTTGGGTTGTGAGATCTGCCTGGAGTGGGCTCTGCTCTAGCTCTGTGCTCAGTGGGGAGTCTGCTTGCGATTCTCTCCCTCTGCCCTTCCCCCTACTCCTCGGCACATGTGTGTGCATGTGCGCTCTCTCTCTCACCCTCAAATAAATACATCTTTAAGAAAAAAAAAAAAAAACCTTTGATTAAACTGAGAAAGAAAAATTGATCTTTGCTGAAGACCTAAGTTGTATTTTGTCTGGGTTTTAAGAATAGGTCTGAGTTCAAATCTTCACCTCACTTGTTCTGTGGCTTTTCCTAAGCAATCCACCTTCTTGAACCTCAGTTTCTGTACCAGAAAAAGAGGGACAGTAATGTTTACCTTGGAGGATTGTTGTAAAGATTGTATGTAAAACCTACGTACATGGAGAGATTCCACAAGTAGTAATTATTGTTTATATCAATTAGGTGAATTTACATCTCAGTTTCTCCATTTAGTAAAATGAGAGTGATGCTTGTCTTTTAGCCATCTCATGATTCATGAGATATTAGAGATATTAGACTTGATTCTTCCTTGCTCCCTTAGATAAGTCAGATAGTCCATTTCCCAGAACCTCCAGAAAACCTTCCATGGTCCCCATCTCCATTTTTGTGGAATTCATGTCCATGGGACATTAAGTGAATAAGCTAGTTGTACCACCTAATACAATAGCCACAGGCCACATGTGATTATTTAAGTTAAAATAAATTAAAATAAAAAATTAAGTTCCTCAGTTGTACTAGTTATGTTTCAGGTACTGAATAGCCACATGTGCCTAGTGGCTACCATATTGAACACTCATTGTTTGGAACATTTTGATTGTCATTGAAAGTTCAGTTGAACAGCACTGAAGCAAGATGTTTGGACAATTTTATGTGACTTTCTGTTCAACTGCAGAGCCTGTAAAATAAGGCTTTTCTCTCACCTCAGCTAAGCAGTCCTTTCCCAGCCCCTCTTTGGCTCTACTTAGGGGATATCAAGCTCAAGATCCTGAGTGGTTTAGAATCCTGAGAAACAGGGTATTACACAACCCAGGATGGTTTTATTCTGTGTTCTTGCTGTTCTTTCAGAAATTTCAGCTTCTTCTCTGCTAATGCTGTGCCTTGTAGTACGTGTGGTCATTAGGAAGGCCAGTAGGGGGGCCCTTTGGGGCAGTGATGGTTGCGTGAATATCATTGTGACCTGAGGGAAGGAAAGATGCTTCCCCGTATCCCTAATTTTCTATGATGTATCAGGAGCTAGGAAAAAAAATGCAATCTTTATTACAAACAGATATTTAGGATTCTGGAATTTTTTTCCCCAGTTACAGAATTAAGATAATGTTTAGAGATTGGAGTCTTTCCAGATAGTTTGACAAGGAACCTTTGAACATTCCTTTGTGTTTGTGACCCCATTAAACTGACCTCGCTAGATTTCTTCCTGATGACTTTGGACATATTCTGATTAAATTGCAGCGTACCTGCATTCTTCTCCTTGACTTAAAAAAAAAAGACACAAAACAAAACAGTAGGAGAGGGGTGCCTGCGTGGCTCATTCAGTTAAGCATCTTGACTCTTGATTTTGGCTCAGGTCATGATTTCAGAGTCATGAGACCGAGTCCCACATTAGGCTCCAAGCTCAGTGGGGAGTCGGCTTGAGATTCTTTCTCTCCCTCCCCCTTTGCCTCTCCCTACTGCTCATGCTCACACACTCTCTTCCTCTCTCTCAAGGAAATAAATAAAAACCTTTAAAAAACTATAGAAGGATTAAATTCCTTTTGTTGACAGATTTGCTCTTACATCTTCCTTTCTCTGAGCCTGCAAATCTGGAAATCATGCTTCCCATAAGCCATTCCTAGGATTTATGGGCGTCTTCCCCTCTGGATCTTGAGGATTGTTTTTTTTTTACTTGATCCATGACATGAGCTCATGCATTGAATGAGGGGCTGTGGGTGTACATAGCTTTCACCTTCTTTCCCACCTGCTCTTAGGTAAGTGTTAATTTCAGTAAGTGTTCATTCACTGATTCCTCCAGATCAGGTGAGTGAACCTAGTCATCATTCCTCAGTAGAAAGAAGTGATTGATTTTAGGCTGTCAGCATTTCCAAAACCTGCATTCTAGTAAAGTGCCTTGGGGAAGGGAGTCTATGGTTAAGTATTCAAACAGTAAGTGAAATGCGGCTCAATGGGTTTCTTCTGGAAAAAACTCAGGACCTTGGGTATGTTGGTGGGCACAGTGGCTTTCCAGGAGGGGAAACTGACCTGCCCTTGGAACCCTTGTATGGGGACCAGTGGTCAGCAGACACCCATTAGGGATTGCTAGGCTGAAGGGTGGTATCTGAGAAATAGGATAGCAGCCGCCGTGGGAGAGTGTAAGCGGAGCCAGCTGGGGCCTACTTCTGCTTTCTGTTTCTCAGTTTTTGTTTCTCGTGATTATTTTTAACCCAGATGTTGGTCATTCGAAGCTTTCATAAACTCACAGGCCCTTATCAGTTAAAGGCGCCCCAAAGCTTATGGAATCAGGAACATCATCTGGCATGAAGAGAAGGTAGGGAATGGTGTCTGCATTTTTTTTTTTTTTTAAAGGAACCTTTTAGTGAAGCTGCTAATTCAGTTCTTTCTGGCTTACATTTAGGGTCTACTAAATATATAGTCCTGCTTCAAGGTGCAATCACATTCTAAAAAGTAAGCAATTTATGGGCAATTCTTATATGATGAGAATCTGCTAATGGCTTTTAGAAGACATCTGAAGCCCTGAGGAGATTTTGTTGTCTGGACCATGGATTTTATGTGTGTCTCGCTTCTGTTAATACTTTCCTGGGCAGATTAACTGAATGAGCTTCTATTTAACTTAATAGCATTGGACAGGGCAGCACTTGATAACAACAGTGATGGTAATAGCTAGCATTTTGTAAGTGGTCACCCTCTGCCAGGCCCTGTTCTAAGTATTACAAATGTGTTAGCTCATTTAATCTTCACAAAAGTGCAGTGAAGTAGCTATTGCGTTTCCTACTCTAAAATGGGAAGATACGATGCACTTGATAATAGTGAGGGCTAGAATTAATTATTGGGTCTATGTTCATACCACTCAATAACAAAGCTTATTTTATAGTACATTGTCTTTAATTTTGAGATAGTGCTAATTTTCGTTAAATCCCAGGTAGTATGTAGCACATAATTGATTTTGCAATTAAGTTATTCTTAAGATATCTAGCATACATTTTATAACCTCTAATTTGGAATTTTTAGACATCAGTAGATGCTATGAAAATGGAATTTACCTAACCTTTTTTTCAACAGTCTATTCTTGGGCCAGTTTCTCTGTTCAATGCTAGGAATACAAAGATGACTGAGCCCCCATTCCTGTCCTCACAGAGATGTCACCAAGTGGGGAAGGGGTGTAATCCTCCAAACAGTTGTCATTTCTTAGGCTGTAACATGAAAGTGGCTTGTTGCATTTTATTTTAAAAACTGAAAGAGAAGAGGTTTGTAGGCTGCCATGGCAGAAGCAGCTAGGGAGAAGCCATGCGTCTTAGATGTTTTCCCCCCAGCTTTATTAAGATATTATTGACATGTAACATGTGTAAATTTAAGGTGTACAGTTTGATGAATTGGTAAGTGTATGTGTTGCAAAATGATTACCAAAATAAGGTTAGTCAACACCTCCATAGCCTCACATAATTACTTTTGTGTGTGTGTGTGTGTGTGTGTGTATGTGTGTGTGGTGTTAACATTTAAGATCTACTCTCAACAACTTCCAAGTATATAATACGGCACTGTAGATATAGTCACCATGTTGTACCATAGGTCCCCAGAATTTATTCATCTTACAGCTGGAATTTTGTACTTTGACCAACCTCTCCCCAGCCTCTGACATCTTCCATTCTGCTCTATTTTCCTATAGCTTTGGCTTTTCAAAATTCCACATGTACTTGAGAACACACTTGGTCTTTCTCTGACTCTGTCTCGTACCATAATGGGTCCATCAGATGACTTTTGAGTTGTTCTGCAGCCCTTGCTTGATTTCACCCAAAGTAGTCAGCTTTACGGGGTAGCATCATGCGGCTCTTGAACTCAGGTTTCTAAGATGCTGGGGAGAGGGATTATCAAGGAGAAAGAATCATATGCTGTTCCTAATGCAACTGAAGAGAAGAAAGCCATGTAGGGAGAATGCTTCTCTGATGAAAAATGAGACCCTGGCCACAAAGCCCTTGCTTCTCTTGGTTGAATCAGTTTTAAAGGAAAAAGGGAGTGGGGAAGGAGGGAGAGTAGGGGGAGGAGGCAGCGTCTCCCTGGGAAGTTCTACACAAAGATCCATTTCAAGTTGGTAGGCAGGGCTCTGGTCTCTTAGGGAAGCCAGATCTAGCAGCCAACCCAGTCCCTTACTATAGCCTGGAACATGCTTCCCCTGACCTCCTTATCTGCTTTGCTGCTTGGTGTGCTGTGAAATAAAATACTTATCTGTTGGGTTGTATGATTTCACAGGTAATCATGCTATTTCAATAAAATTATTGGCTGAAAGGAGTGTTGGGAAGTTTTGTTTTGTTTTTCTTTTCTTTCTTTCTTTCTTTTTTTAAAGATTTATTTATTTCAGAGAAAGAGCACAAGCAGGAAGGGCAGAGGGAGAGAGAATCACAAGCAGACTCTGTGCTGAGCACAGAGCCTGATGCAGGGACTCAGTCCCACGACCATGATATCACAACCAGACCCGAAAGCAAGAGTCGGATGCTTAACTGACTTAGCTACCCAGGTGCCTCTTTTGTTTCCCAATAATGTATACTGTGTGCTTTATACATACCAAGTGTCACTCTAAGCATTTGTTTTCATGTCCATCACTCATCCAAGTCTCTCTACAGCCTCTGAGGTGTGCATTACTGTCCCAATTTACCAGACCAGGAAATATATTCAGATAGTTTGAATGACTTGTCCAACTAAGACACACATTAGAAAGTCAGCTTTTGGAGGACAGTGGTTTTGGCTTCTCCCTTAGGCAGGAATTTAGTTAAGTCACCCCAGGAAGATGGAGATTTTTTTTTTTTTAAGAAAAAAACAAACAAAAAACCTAGGTACACTAAAGATACAAATGTAGTGATCCGAAGGGGCACATGCACCCGAAAGTTTATAGCAGCAATGTCCTCAATAGCCAAACTATGGAAAGAGCCTAGATGTCCATCAACAGATGAAGATGGATAAAGAAGATGTGATACACACACACACACACAATGGAATACTATGCATAAATGAAATCTCGCCATCGGCAACAATGTGGATAGAACTAGAGGGTATTATGCTGAGTGAAATAAGTCAATCAGAGAAAGACAATTTTCATATGATCTCCCTGATATGAGGAATTTGAGAGGCAGGGCAGGGGGTTGTGGGGGTAGAGAAGGAAAAAATGAAACAAGATGGGATCAGGAGGGAGATAAAGCATAAGAGACTCTTAATCTCACAAAACAACCCGAGGGTTGCTGGCGAGTAGGGCGGTAAGGATAGGGTGGCTGTGTTATGGACATTGGGGAGGGTATGTGCTATGGTGAGTGCGGTGAATTGTGTAAGCCTGATGATTCACAGGCCTGTAAACCTGGGGCAAATAATACATTATACGTTAATAAAAATAATAACCCCCCCCAAAAAAAACCCTAGGTACATAGCTCTAATTAAACGAAGAGACAAAAGTACCATCTTTGCTGTTGTAGATATTATGTGATTTTTTCTGAACATGACCAAGAGACTTTGAGTCACGTTTGGCTCCTAGGTCTCTGGCCTGGGTGTTAGGGTGATAAGAAGCCACGAGAGACCTAAGGAATTAACTTGCATGGTTTTTCCATTCAGTCAGGAGACTCAGCGTGAATAAAATGTGATATAATAATGTAGTGCCAAATCAAAGGGGCCTGGAGGGACTCAAGAAAAGAGCACTGCACCCCTTCCTGCTTCCGCCCTCCCTGTGCTTTAGTGAACTGTCACTTTCCCTATCAGAATGTGAACTGGGGTTTTTGTCTGTTTTGTTTATTCCTGTGTCTTCAGTGCCTGGCATATAAAAGCTACTCAGGTTTTGTTGGGGGAAGTGACTAAATGTATAAATCTCACGTGGCTAAACATTTTGGCTTTCTGGGTAGCAACATGGGAGTTTATATCCTGTGGGAACAATGGTGACAGACACAGGCTCTCCAACCAAAATGGACAACCCCAAGCTGCTTGAAGACAAGGTCCTCACTGCCCACCCTGACACCAGCCACCATCCTGGGAATGTGAGCTGTCCCCGCCCCCCCGCCCACTGCTGTGTGGGGCAGCTGGAGAATGGGGGCAATAGAGGTTCACCCACACGGCCTGTTTAGGAAAGGTCAGCAACCTCTGTTTCAGCAAGCGTGCCCTCCTTGTCGTAAGTATCCGTTAGGTTCCAGTCACTCCTGCCGCCTCAGTAGAGGGACAATTCCTAGAGCTGCCTGCTGTGCCATTTTGTGTGAGGTCATGCCCGAAAACCTTGTTTGGCTTTTGTTTGTTTGTTTTTAAAGATTTTACTTATTTATTTGACAGAGATCACAAGAAGGCAGAGCAGCAGGCGGTGTGGGGGAGCAGAGAGCCCGATGAGGGGCTTGATCCCAGGACCCTGAGATCATGACCTGAGCTGAAGACAGTGGTTCAACCCACTGAGCCACCCAGGCACCCCAAGCCTTGTTTTTAAATGGGAAACACTTGGTCTCTGTGGGAGGAGGGGCACCAGCTAGGAGTTCCTTTCCTTCAACATCTACTTAGTAACTTTTGGGGTCCCTGCCCTCAAGGAGCTCACTGGAGGGGGCAAGAGGCATGTGAAATGGAAAACTTGCAGTTCCACAGAAATGCTGGAAATGCTATAGTAGAAGTAACAACAAAATGCCCAGGGGACAAAGAGGAGAGGGGTTCAGGACTCTTGTGGAAACTTCATGAATAAGGGAAAAAACTTTATTTGGCCTGGAATATCATAGTGCTTTGTAAGCTGAAGATCCAGACAGAGAGTAGTAAATGCAGATGCCTTCACTTTCAGCTTCCTTTCTGGCACGCCTCCTCGCCGCTGGTCCTCCACTTCCTCATGTCTTGGTCATGCCTGGAACTCGCGCCAGTCACACTGTCAACTGCACTGTTGACTTCACTGTCTTTGAAACCGCTCCAGTTTGCTTCATGGTTGCATCTTAGAAGCCTTCCCCACCACCCTATTCAAAGTCTATCCTCTTACCTTGCTTGGTTTTCATTCCTAGCTGTGGCTATCTCTGGCATTATATTTGTGAATGGACAAGTGATGTTTATTTAAAGCATGTTTTCATTCATTCAGCTGATACTGATTAAACCATCACCATGTGTCAGGCATGACTGTAGGCTCTGGAGATAAATAGACAAGACAGAGTCCCTGATTTCATAGGGTTTACATTCTAGTGTGGAGAGACAGATCAAAACCAAATGAACAGGTATGGTAATTTCTGGGAGCGGTAAGTATATGAAGAAAATAAAGTAGGGCAAGGGCATAGAGTGTCTAGTGCTTGGGGGAGAGTCACTTTCCATTGGGTGGTGAGGACAGGCCTCTCAGTGGAGGTAGTACTTGGACTGATACTTGAATGGTGAGAAAAGCCAGCTGTTCTGGGTTGAATTGTGTCACCTAAAAAAATCATACTGAAGTTCTAATGCCGTGTACCTCAGAATGTGACTTTATTTGGGTATGGTGTCATGACAGGTGAAGCTAGTTAAGATGAGGTCATACTGGAGTATAGTAAGCCTCTCATCCAATATGGGTGGTACGTTTGTTAAAAAGAAATTTAGGGGCACCTGCTGGCTCAGTGGAAGGATCATATGACTCTTGATCTTGGGGTTGTGAATTCAAGCCTCACATTTGGTGTTGAGATTACTAAAAACAAGTGAAATTTGCAGACAGTAGACAGAAAGATTGCCATAAGATAGAAATCCTCAAAGGGAACCTCCTTGCCGACACTGTGACCTTGGACTTCTAGCCTTCAGAAATTTGAGATGGGGTGCGTGAGTGGCTCAGTTGGTTAAGCGTCCAACTCTTGGTTTCTATTTAGGTCTTGATCTTGGGGTTGTGGGATTGAGCCCTAGGTCAGGCTCCATGCTGGCTCATTCTGTCTCTCTCTTAGCCCTTCCTCCTACCTCCCTTCTCTCTCTCTCAAAAAAAAAAAAAAAAGAAAAGAAAAAGAAAAAAGAAATACATTGGTAAGTATGGAATATATAGCGTCCTCCTGATTTATCTTTACAGTTGCCCTATTTAAAAAGGGAATAAGGTTGTCACTGGTCTTAATGCTGATTCACACTTTTTCTAGGTAGTATCTTTTTTTTTTTCAATTTAAGCATAATCAACATATAGTCTTTTTTTAATTTTTTTTTAGGTTCAGGTGTACAATATAATGATTTAACAATTCTGTACATTATTCAGTGCTCATCAAGATAGTGTTCTCTTAATCCCCTTTGGAAATCACCAGTTTGTTCTCTGAATTTGAGTTCAGTTTTGTTGTTGGTCTCTTTTTTTCTTTGTTGTTTTTTTTTCCCTCAAATTCTACATATAAGTGAAATCATCTGGCATTTGTCTTTCTCTGACTTATTTCACTTAGCATTAGATTCTCTAGATCCATCCATGTTGTTGCAAATAAAAAGATCTCATTCTTTTTTGTGGCTGAGTAGTATTCCATTGTATATACACACTGCCTCTTCATCCATTCATCTCTGGATGGACACTTGACATCTGTAAATAATGCTGCATTAAACATAGGGGTGCATATGTCTTTTTGAATTAGTGTTTTCATCTTCTTTGGGTAAATACCCAGTAGTGTAATTATTGGATCATATTGGTAATTCTGTTTTTAACATTTTGAGGAATCTCCATACAGAGTTTCCTGCAGTAGGTTGCAGAAATTTGCATTCCCACCAGCAGTACACTGAGGGCTCCTTTTTCTCTACATCCTTGCCAAAACTTTTTATTTCTTGAGTGTTTTTTATCTGAGCCATTCTGACAGGTGTGAGGTGATAAGTCTTTGTGTTCTCTGTTTTGGGTTTTATTTTGTTTTTGCTTTTGCATTTCCTTGGTGATGAGTGATGTGTAATTTCTTTTCATGTGACTGTTGGCCATCTGTATGTCTTCTTTGGAAAAATGTTTCCAAAGAAAAAGAAAAAATAATTCAAGTTATTATGCCCATTTTTTAATTGGGTTATTCATTGAGTGTTGAGTTGTATAAGTTATTTATATTTTTGGATATTAATCCCTTATTGGATGTATCATTTTCAAATATCTTTTTCTTATCATTTTTTTTTCTTCTTGTTCTCTACCTTCCTTTCAGTGTATGAAAATAACACACTGATCCTAATTCAGATTTTAAAATGTTACTTTAAAGATACCATATTTCCTCTTTGTTATTTGGGAGGAACTGCTTCATTTACCTATCGGCCAGTTCTTAGCCCCTCGAGAATTTTGTCTTTAAAACCCACATTCATGTATCTTATTAGGACATTTAAGGTGATTTGATGGATGCATTTTCTTTTTTGGGGTGATGCATTTCATTAGGCATAAACTGAAGAGGGGAATATTTTACTGTAGCTGATAGGACTTCAGTTTGTGATCTCTAAGGTCTTAGAGAGCTATGGTCTTCAGATGACATCTGAAGATTAAGAATAATTGTAGTAGCTGTTACATGTTGAGTACTTCCTGTTTGCCAAGCCCTGTGCTGAGTACATGATGTAGAACTTTTCATTCATCATCACAGATGTCTTGCTAGATGTCTAACTCATTCATATTATAGGGAAGGAAACCAAAGACCAGGGAAACCAAGTACATCAGCAAAGTTCTAGGTAGTAAGTTGGTGGACCTGTGATCTAGACCTGGTCTCTTTCATGGTAGTGTTTGCACTTTGACACTTAACTTGGAGACCGCCATTACAGAGTCCTGATGTGTGAAAGGCAGATTTCAAGTTTGAAAAACCACCCCCCCCAAAAAAAAAGGAAAAAAAAAATACTGTAACCTGTTATGGATATATAGCAGTATAGTCTGGTGATATATAAAGACGGTTTCAAGATCACTATAGGAATCCTAGTTCCCCAACTTAAAAATATGTGTGAGTGTGGGGTGCGTGGGTGGCTCTGTGGGTTAAGTGTCTGACTCTTGATCTCAGCTCAGGTCTTAGTTTCACGGTTGTGAGTTGAAGCCCTGCATTGGGTGGAACTTACCTAAGAGTGTATGATGTCATGTGTATGTTGAAAGTCAGTCTACATATGACAACACACTGATCCTACTTCAGATACTTGTAAAATGTTATTTAAACAAATAAAATGTTATATTAAAGATGGTTTATTTCTTTTTTATTATTTGGGACCCTGTACTGTGATTAGGACCCCATGATATACTGTTCCCCTGGAATCCCAGAGTGACTTCTGTTTTTAGATAAGAGGAAAAAAAGCTAGCATCTGTCTGCAAGAGGCATTTCTTCATTTCCTCTCTGTCACCATGCACTCTCTGGTGTTTGCAGATGGCAGTGGGTGTGGGAAACTTTCCTGCTCTCCTCATAGGATCACTTTCTGGGGCCCTATATGTCAGACAGACAACAAACAGATTAACAAGAAGAAAATAAAAGTTTGTTAACTGGTGCATTGTGCATACATATGGGAGACTCCAGAAAAGTGACTGGAAGAGGTGCTGAGAACTTGGGATACCATCTTAACCAAAGAACAGTACACTTTTAGGGAAGCAACGAGGCAAAATGTCCTTGAGCTTCTAGGTGTGGTAAACTGTGGGAAGGCAGATAGGGGAAGTAATGGTAGATAAGTGTTAGTTTTAGCAAGGATTTTTTTTTTTAAAGATTTTATTTATGGGATGCCTGGGTGGCTCAGTTGGTTAAGCAGCTGCCTTCGGCTCAGGTCATGATCCCAGCGTCCTGGGATCGAGTCCCACATCGGGCTCCTTGCTCCGCAGGGAGCCGGCTTCTCCCTCTGACTCTGCCTTCCACTCTGCCTGTGCTCGCTCTCGCTCGCTCTCTCTCTCTGACAAATAAATAAATAAAATCTTAAAAAAAAAAAAGATTTTATTTATGTATTTGATGGAGACAGTGCCAGAGAGAGCACAACCAGGGGGACCTGCAGGCAGAGGGAAAGAGAGGGGTAGGCTCCCCGCTGAGCAAGGAGGCTGATGCATAGGATGCGGGATGCTGGCTTGATCCCAGGATCTCCTCAGGATCATGAACTGAGCTGGAGGCAGACACTTAACCGGCTGAGCAGCCCAGGCACCCTAGTTTTAGTAAGGATTGTTACATAGATTCCCTTGGTGCCTTCCCGGGCCAATAAGGGTCTAGTGTCTCTGGTGTTTAACTTCTGTTCTTCTTGGTAGAGAGAGGATGGGGGGGACACTTTTACAAATTTAGGTCGTGCTTTTAGGCAAATAGGAGAAAAGCAGGGAGGGCCCCCCCCCCCCCCATATCTGCTTCTCAGTTTTCTTCAGCTCAAAAGTAATCCTTATTGTGAATTAGAGTATTTTGGGATGGCATATTCTGCTACCCTTCAGAAGCTGTACATGGATGGTTGTAGGACGAGACATTTTTCCCTCAAGGAATACTCTCTATTTTGTATGTACTGTTCTGGGTGTCGGAGATACACCAGTGAACAAGACAGACAACCCCCCCTCCCTACAGCTTACATTCTAGTTGGGAAACATAGGGAGTAACGAAATGCAGGAATATAGTATTTATCACATGGCAGACTTTTATGAAGAAAAACAAAGCAGGGAGAGGGAAAGAAAGTGCCCTGAGGGGCAGGTTGCAATTTAACATGGAATGATCTGATCAGAGAAAGTCCTCACTGGAAAGAAGATGTTTTAACAAATTCCTGAAGGAAGGAGCCCATGGGACCCTGGCAGCAGGGGCCAGTGGGTGGGGGTGGGGGGGATGGGGGATGTGGGGATGTGGGGGTGATGATGTTCTAAGTAGCAAGAGTGGTGAGAGCGTAATCTAGGCTGGCTAGAGTGGCTGGGGGTCCATGGGAGTGGAGAAGAGTAAGTGGAGAAGAGATCAGAGAGGTAAGTGGGGAGTGAGCAGGGATAAGTCCAGGAAGGACTAGTAAACTATCTTTTTAAAAAAGATTTATTGATTTGAGAGAGCGCACGCACAGACAGGGGGATGGGGGGGGGAAGAGGAGGTGGAAAGGAAGGGGGAAGGACAGAGCAGACTCCCTGCTGAGCAGGGAGCCCCATGCAGGGCTCCATCCCAGGGCCCTGGACTCATGACCTGAGCTGAAGGCAGTTGCTTAACCGACTGAGCCACCCAGGTGCCCAACTGGTAAACTACTGTGAAGATCTTGGCTCTAACCTTTGATGAGGTGGGAGTCAGAGATCCCCCAGTCTGAGCGCCCAGAAGGGCAGAGTGCAGAGTGTCCACCCACTTCAGTGGTCCCTGACTCAGGGAGTGTAGGAGCTCCTGTGGGGCCGTGAGACACCTGGTAGCCATCCCGGCCGCGGTGCTCAGCAGGCAGCCTCATGGAAAAGCCTGGCGCTCTGGGATGGAGACACACACCTGGGAGTCCTCCGCGCATGGACTGCATTTGAATCTGTGAAATCGGATGAGAGCATGAAGAGTGTTCAGGGGATGAAGAGGTCTGGGGCTGACTGGGGGGCACAGCGCCCGCTGAGACTGTGAGGGTCAAGCAGCGGAGGAGATTTGGAAGGAGCAGCCGGTGATATGGGGGGAAACTGGGGAGAGAGTAGTTTCTTGGAAGTCCGTGAAGAAAAAGCTTCAGACAGTGGAGTGCTCTCTCAGATGCTGATCAGTCAGTCAAGGTGACTGACTATGACCGCTGGAGGTCATTGTTGCAGTTACGTTGGGAGCTGCTGCTGCTGATGCCATCTGGCGGCACTTTTCTCGACAGAGCTGACCTGACGTGCTGCTCCGTTGCACACTGCACGGCTGAGCTCTTTTCTGCTCTGCCGTCCCAGCAAGATCATTTGTGTGTACTTGTCTGTGTCCTGGATGTGCAGTCACAGAGCTGAGCTGTGTTCTAGTCCAGCAGCCTCGTCTTACAGCAGAGAATATGGCTGGGACAGGCCAAGCCGTGTAGGTGAGTTTGCTTGTGGGGGAACCAGGACACCCCCAGGCTTCCTATTGTGTCTCCCCGACCTGGCCTGCTCTGCTTTCGATGCCCAAGTCCTAGGGATGCGGGATCGGGGAGCTCAACAGTCAAGAAGGAATTCTTGAGACATTTTACGGTGCGAAAAGCTGTTTTTATGACATCGCAGGGGCAGGACCCATGGGCAGAAGGACCTGCATTTGATCATGAGCAGTGACGGCGATTATGTGAGGTTTTCTAGACTGTGGAGGTGAAGGTGACGTTGGGGCTCCAGGAAATTAGGTCTATGGGTTCCTGGAGGTCTGACTAATCATAAGATTACATTTCTTGTAAATCATTAAGACAGAAACTAGAGTAGAGTCATGTCCTACGTGACTGCAATCTTTATCAGCTGACTCTTTGTTTTCCCCCTACCTTTGTTCTTAGGCGGCTACTGGTGCCTGAAGAACGTTACATATATATTCCACTGTAAGTGGTCAGTGGTTTGTGAGGCCTCTGCTCATGTTTTGCCCTCAGCTTCCCTTTTGCTCTCTCAATAATAAGATGTCAGTTCCAGCACAGGGAGAGAGCGCCTTCTTTCTTTGATTCTGACTGTTACCTCAGGTGCAGCGATAGCCTCCAAAATGTTCTGGAGTTCTCCAAAACTGGGTTCAAATTTCCAGTTCTTGTGCTCACTACTGTGTGAATTTGGGCAGAATGGCTCACGTCAGGGAGCCTCAGTTTCTCCATCTGCAAAATGGGGATAATCGTGACACCTCATAGAGTCGAGAGAATTAGACTGTCACTTGCCTGCCAGGTGCTTTGCCCAGTGCCCTTTGCGGGTTCCACACAGGGTGGTTCATGCCATTATTAGGATATTGGAACTTTAGTCTTGAGGACCCTGCTCTTGTTAAAACCATGTTTTAAAAGATTTTTAATTGATGCTATTGCCTGGGGTTTATTTACAAAACAGATTGAGTAGAGTTACACCCACAAATCTGTTAAGATTTTCCCTAAAGAAGTTACCAGATGTCTTGTTTGTTGTTGTTGTTTTTCCCCCTAGTTGCTGCTTCTGGGGGAGGGAGTCCAACAAAACAACTGAAAACATTGCACTGCACACTCACAGCAAGATGAGGTTTGGTCCCCCTTTATCAGCCCCGTCAGGTTCCAGCCCCGCAGCTGGCCGTCACTCACACAGAGTGACAGCATCCGGAGCTTCTGGACATGGGGGTGTCCCCCAGAACCTCTGCACCCACCTGCAAGGTGCTTCCGGGTTACTCCCCACCCTCAGAACAGCTTTGTGCTGTTAGGAGTAAAGCAGATATTTTCAAATAAACCTGTTCCAACTCTTTTCAAGATATACATCAAAAATTAACTGGTAGGGCTGATTAAGTAGTCATGTGTGCTTATAGATTTGCCTTTCTCATCTGGTTAAGAAAAATTACTGACCAACCCAAGCCTTTAGTAACAGCAGCAAGGCATTTCTTAATTCACGTTCTTTTTCCCTTTTTTTTTTTTTGGTCAGTGAGTGAACTGTTTTCCTGACTCTGTATGTGTGCGTATAGAGCAGTGCTTGAGAGAAAAGAGGGCTGGGAGCGTAAGGGAAAAGTGTGAGTTACTGAATATCTTTCAGGGGCGCCTGCGTGGCTCAGCGGGTTAAAGCCTCTGCCTTCGGCTCAGGTCATGATCTTAGGGTCCTGGAATCGAGCCCCGCATCTCTGCCTACTTGTGAACTCTCTCTCTGTCAAATAAATAAATCTTTAAAAAAAGGGGGGGGCAGAATATCTTTCAGATTTAATGCAGTTATATTTCTTGAAACACATACAGGAACTTGAACTCACTCCAGACTGCTTTCACTTGTATTATTAGAGTGGGACCTGATGCAGTGAACAGAAACGATAAATGTGTTAAATGGTAATTGGGAGCATCATTTATTTACATTCATGTAGTAAATACTACATGTAGTAAATAATACATGTAGTAAATTGGAATTCCAATTACATGTCAGATGCTGTGCTCAGCATGGGCTGATAAATAACAACTCACACTAACCTCTTTTTTTTTTTTTTTTTTTTTTTTTAAAGATTTTATTTATTTATTTGACAGAGAGAAATCACAAGTAGTCGGAGAGGCAGGCAGAGAGAGAGAGGGAAGCAGGCTCCCCGCCGCGCAGAGAGCCCGATGCGGGACTTGATCCCAGGACCCTGAGATCATGACCTGAGCCGAAGGCAGTGGCTTAACCCACTGAGCCACCCAGGCGCCCCTCACACTAACCTCTTTTAGTAAGCTTTAATATTATGAAAAATCACATGAAACTAGTAAAGACTCCACATTACAGTAGTACAATGCAAAATGAGTTTTCTTTTCATCTCAGACCATCAGATTTTCTTGACTGTCCTTCCTGAGAATTTCAGTACGCAATCACTTACGTAAGTATCTTCTTCATCATCATTTTGTTATTTTTCTCAGGACAGAAGGGATCCTTAAGGACTGCTCTACCTCTTGTTTTTCTCATTCAACGGTTGTTCCTGTTCACATGTTAGCACCAGCTGGTTCCCCCCCCGCCACTGTTTTATTACAGTCACATAGTAGTCTGTTGTATGAACATACCACAGTTTAATTTGCTGGACTTACAACTTATTTTAAAATGGAGCTTCCCGCACTACAGTTGTTTTTTTTTTTTTAAGATTTTATTTATGTATTTGACAGAGAAAGATCACAAGCAGGCAGAGAGGCAGGCAGAGAGAGTGGGGAAGCAGGGTCCCTGCTGTGCAGAGAGCCTGATGCGGGGCTCCATCCCAGGACCCTGAGATCATGACCTGAGCTGAAAGCAGAGGCTTAGCCCACTGAGCCACCCAGGTGCCCCTACAGTTCTCTTTTAATGAGAATTCTGCAACATAAACTCTATGACTGCTACCACAGTGCTGGCATGTGATAGAGTCCTATAAACATTAGTAGAGTGGATGAATTGATTTTGTTTATTCAGTTATTCAAGTCATTTTTCTCCATAGATCATTAATTTATTAAAAGATTTTATTTGCAGGGCAGGAGGACCCACACAGTGGGGGAGGGGCAGAGGATGAGGGAGAAACAGAGCCCCCCCACCCCAAGCAGGGAGCCCGACCCAGGGCTCGAACCCAGGACCCCGAGATCATGACCTGAGCTCACTTAACCGACTGAGCCACCATCTTTATAAAGATGTCTCTCTTTATAAATACTTTAAAAATAAAATTTAGAATCATGAATGATCACGTTCCAAATTAATGGGCTCTTGTGTTAATGAGGTTTGTGTCTTATCAGCTGCATTTGCTCACACTTTATTTACACATTGACATTCTCCAAAGTGTCCCTGATGACGACAACATCTACACACACTGTGGCACCTTTCCTTCTGTCTGGCAGGTATTTTATTTAGAATGAATGATATTGGCCTTAAGCTTGGATAGTTCAGACTCTAGAAGCATATAAACATTGGTTAGAATTGTTTTCAGAGTTCTTCAAGGCTTTAGGGATGTCATTCTTAGTCCAAGAGCTGTATTCCAGGTGGAGGGAGATGCCATTCCTGTGGCAGAGACCCCTTGTGTCTCTAGGCACAATCTTGGTTCAGTAGACAAATGGTCTATGGCAAGGTCAAATGACCTTGGAAATTGATTCTCTTGTGACTTATCTGTTTATGCAGGGGCTAGAAGGGCTCATGGTGGGTAAGAGTCCCTGCTAGCTGGCGTGGAGGTCACAGGAGGCATACAGTGCAGGCCATGCCCTGAGGAACTTCTGACATCGCTTGGGGGAGATGTGACCCCATCTCCAGATGACCAGCAATAAATTGCGTTCTGGCACTAAAGAACAGGGGCTCTGCAGTCAGACTGACTGGGCTTGTGTCTCCGGCTATGGGACCTTGGCAGGGTAGTTGACATCTCATGCCTCAGTGTCCCCGTCTGAAGAATGGAGATTGTTTAGTACTAACCTGGCTGTGGAATTAAATGACTTAATAAGCAAAAGGTGCTTGCATGGCGCCGACACACGCATGCTTAGGAATTACTAGCTGTGGTTGCCGTAATTGACAGTACTAGGGAATGGAAGAGGAGATGATGATAGCTACTACTCGTAGTCACCTCCTGGGCCTACAGATGCCAGCCTCTGTGTTATGTGCTCACGTCTCAACTGATCTTTACTGTGCCCTGTAAAGTAAGGTACTTTAAAGATGAGAAAACTGTGCTCAAAGAGAATGGGTGCCTGCCCAAGACCACACAGCCGTGAAGTGACTCAAATCCTGTGCTCTTTCCTGGGAACAGTATTTCTACGGAAAGAGAGAAGGAAGGAATCTTCATTTTGTGGATGAAGAACAAGGCTCAGAGCACTTAGACTGCTAGCCCAAGGTGACATGGAAACCCAGAGCCCACAGTGTCTCCAGACCCGTGGCGTGTTGAGAGAGACAAACTGGATATCTTGCTCCAGGACCAGTGCCCTGAAATAGGCTGACTTGGGACTAATGTAAAGGAAAATCTGTCCTACAGAGCTGTCCAGTATGAGTTGAGATAGCAGGTTTGTTTTTTTTTTTTTTTTTTAAAGACTTTATTTATTTATTTGACAGAGAGAGAGATCACAAGTAGGCAGAGAGTCAGGGAGAGAGAGAGGGGGAAGCAGGCTCTCTGCTCAGCAGGGATGCTGAGGCAGATGCGGGGCTCGATCCCAGGACCCTGGGATCATGACCTGAGCCGAAGGCAGTGGCTTAATGCACTGAGCCACCCAGGCGTCCCTCATTTTTACTTTTTAAAAGGATTTATTGGGGTGCCGGGGTGGCTCAGTGGGTTAAAGCCTCTGCCTTCAGCT
>NC_081562.1:25546003-25649699 GCF_022355385.1 Mustela nigripes
GGCGCCCCCCCCCCCCTTTTTAATACAAGGAATCTGGAGGCATGCAGTCCAGAGTTTGTTATGGAGGTTCCCTAAGGTGTTCAGGGACAGGGAGGCAAGACAGGGCTTTGGCCCCATTTGTTGCCATTTGAATCCACACCAAGACCCATGGCATGCCAAGGTTCTGGCTTTGGGATTCTGAAGGTCTTTCATAGGCACAATTTTATCAAATTAGCAGGAGCTGTTTATGTCTTTGGGGAAGCCGACTATGGAAGAGTTATTTTTTGCTTATTAGTCTTAAGTCCAGCAGTGTTTTTTTGATTTACTTTCCTTGTATAGCCTGCCATTTTGTGAATTCAATATCTTTTTGGTCAATTTAGTATACCTATCGATTGTTTTGTGTGCATACCAAAGGTTGTCCCAGGACATTCAGATGCTGGTAAAGAATAATTACTGTGCCACGGAGTGAGAATAAACGTGACAACCCATGAACCTTCGCTTAGGACAGGTAACTGAGGGAAGTTTAGATTTGATTTGTTATTCTAGGAAGAAAATACCACTTACGGTAATAGTTCCTCTTGAGATCTGTAATTTTCCTGGTTTTTTTTTTTTTTTTTTTTTTAACTTAACATGCTCGTTCATGGAGGAAAAGCCATATTTCTAAAATGAAGTCATTTACTTAACAATTCTGAGCAATACAGATGCAATCTCCGTCTCCATAGGATTTAGCAAATAGCAGGAAATACAGTTACAATGGCATAAACTAAATGCTCTGACGAGATATTACAGGTGCCATAGGCACACATGGGGGAGGCACTGAAGCCAGTATTCGGAGGTAAGGGAAGGCTTCCTGAGGAAGTAACCTTCAGGCTGAACACTGACAGTGACAGGAATTAGCCACAAGAGGACTTTTCCAGCCAGAGGAGCGATACACATAAAGATCAAGTGATAAGAATGCCGGTGCGTTTAAAGGACTCAGAGGCGTTCTGCTTAGCTGAGGCACTGGAGGCAGTAGGTGTGCACTGGTTAGTTGTGGCTAGCTCACAGATGTCCCATAAGCCACGTGAAGGGCATTGAGATGTCTTTCTGGGATTACAGCTAGGGAATGACATTTGAGATTTGAGTTGCAGAAGGCTCAACTAGTCGAGGGAAGGAGGGGTTCAGCATGTGGAAAGAGTTGAGTGCAAATGAGGAACCAAAAGGTGTCCAGCTTGGTTGGGGTGCAGGGAGCGGTGGGGAGGGGCCTCTTAGGGCTGGAGTCTGCAGCTTGAGTCTTGTGGTTGTAACGATTTTTTACATTGGTCTAAAAAACCCATTCCTTGAGCTTCTATGTTGCAAATGGACCGGAGGCAGAGGTGGCAAGAGAAGAAGAGAAACTGGCGAGGAAGCCACTGTAGTGATCCAGGGAAGACGGAGGTGAAGACAGCTTGGACTAAGACGGTGAAGTGGAAAAAATGGAGAGAAGTAGCCCAATTTGTATAAAATTTGAAGAACTTGCTACAGGGTAAGGGAGCAGGATTAGCAGGAGAACCAGATACTTAACACTCAGGCTGGTGTTCAGTTTATGAATTTCAGGGATCCTAACTCCTGCCGTGTGGTGTCTGCAGAGTTCACTGCTCTGGGAGACTAGTAGAGAATGGACTCAGGATGGTGCCGTGTCGTTGCCCAAATTCTAACAAGAGAATCCAGGGGCCACCTCCAGCAGAGCTCCTTGCTGCTGGGCAGGAAGGGAGCCTGAGGTTTATAGTGTGATCTCACAGTGTGCATGCTGCTTGAGCTAAATTTTCATCCACCCCTTCTCAGACCGCTGGTCCGTTAGTCTTGGTTCTGAACTCTGGAGCCTAGTAGAGCAAGTGTGATCCCTCTTCCCCGTAGCAGATATCCCAAGACAGCTGTCCTGTTAACCAGTCTTCCTCAGGGTGCACGTCTCTGCTCCTTCAGTCACTCCTCTGCAGCCTGTTGCTGAAGACCTTCGCCAGCCTGTCGTCACCTGCCTTCAGACGTCTTGCATTGTGTAGTGTCCTTCCTGAGATGCGATCTGTTGCAGCTGGCTGTAACCTGGAAGGCTTTAGGAGAAGAAGACGCAAGTTTTTTGTTTAACTTTAGATTTCTGGTTATAAATGGTAATATATGCTTACAGAAGAATGTTAAAAGATATAGAAAAGTATAGGGAAGAAAAGTGTAGATTCCTGTACTGTCATCTAGTCATATTAGCTCAGATTTTGGTTCCATTTCTTCTATTCTTTTCTATGCATATTTGTTGCTATTGTTTAAATGGGTATGGATAAACCGCTTCTATTTTTTTTTAAAAGATTTATTTATTTATTTTAGAGAATGGCGGGGGGTGGGGGATGGACAGAGGGGAGGGAAAGAGGGAACCTCAAGCATACTTGCCACTGAGTGTGGAGCCCGATGTGGGCTCTGTCTCATGACCCTGAGCTGAAACCAGGAGTCAGACACTCAACTTACTGACCCACCCAGGTGACTAGGTCCTCTTGGTTTTGTTTCTGTTTTTGTTACACTTCTTTTAAGATTTTATGTATTTGTTTGGGAGGGAGAGAGATCACAAGTAAAGGGAGCACAGAGGGAGAAGGAAAAGCAGACCCCTCCCCCCCAAGGAGGGAGTCCAATGTGGGACTCCATCCTAGGACCCTGGGATCATGACCTGAGCCAAAGGCAGATGATTAACAACTGAGCCACCCAGGCACCCCAGACCCCTTGCTTTTAAGAGTCTCATGCTCTACCGACTGAGCTAGCCGGGCGCCTAGACCCCTTGCTTTTAAAGTTTATTTACTTTTAGTAATTTCTACACCCAACACAGGGCTCGAACTCACAACCCACAAAATCAGGAGTTGCATGCTCTTCCAGTTGAGCCAGGCTGGTGCCCCATCCCCTTGCTTTTATATTTAACTTTTCCATGTCATTTAAAGTTTTTAAACTATTCCTTGGTAGAATAAGTTGTTTCTGGTTTTTCAGTTTTATAAATTATAGGCAACTGCACGTAAGTCACAGCTGGGGAGCACTTGAATCTTGTTTGCCTGTCTCCTCCTTAGGATGGAGTCCTGGAAGAGGATTATTGGGTGTACCCATTTGTGGAGTCTTGGTATGTATGGCCACATTGTCCTCCAGGAGGGGTTTGCCCATTCCTGTCCCTTGCCCCCCACCAGGGAGAGGACAACTCATCCATTTCAGTGTGCCCTTGTCCTGCCCAGAGACTAGGATAGAGATAGCAGTCCCACATGTGCAGAGGGCAGACACAGAGGGCATGCCACCGAGTCAGACAGCTCGCGTGTTTCTCAGGCATCCTTGGGTGCCACGCACCTGCTAGCATGTTTCATGTATTTGTGTCCAATACTACTTAAACCAACTCTGCAACGTCAGGGGCTGTTGCAGGTAAAGAAATAAGTACCCAGAAGTTAAGTGACTTACCTACATTCACGAAGCTTGGTTAACAGTGAAAATACAGGTGAGAGAGTACTTGACTAAAAGAGGCTGCAGTTTGAGATTTTTAAAAAATAAAACCTGGGGCACCTGGGTGGCTCAGTGGGTTAAGCCTCTGCCTTTAGCTCAGGTCATGATCCCAGAGTCCTGGGATTGAGCCCCTCATCGGGCTCTCTGCTCAGCGGGGAGCCTGCTTCCCCCACTCTCTCTGTCTGCCTCTCTGCCTACTTGAGACCTATGTCTGTCAAATAAATAAAATAAAACAAAATAAAAAATAAAATATTTTTCCTTCATACATACGGGGGCCCCTGGCTGGCTCAGTCGGTGGAGTTACGGGTAGAGATCACTTAAAAATAAAATCTTAAAAAAAATATGTACAGAAAAGTACACCAAGGTTCAGTGGTATTACTTAAAGAATGATAAAACATTTCTTTAAAAAAAATATTGCATGTGTATATGTGTGTGAGAGAGAGCACAAGCATACATGTGTGCAGACAGGAGCAAGGCTGGGGGGTCTCTGGGGCCTGCTGACAGCAGGGGCTGCAGATTTCTCTGGTCAGAGAAGGTGGTCTGGCCGCTCAGGGTGATGACTGCTCCAGGGAATGGGACGTTAACTCTGTGGCGGCAGCTCTGGACCGAAGATGCTCTGGGAGGAGGAATGTTGCTCTGATTAAATTGTGAATCTCAGGGAAGCAAAGAATGATTCTCTCCAGTCTGCTGGGCTGGATGCCAGGATGCTGCTGGGGTGTCGCCCAGGTCTTTCAGGTGTGGTGAAGAGGAAGGGGCAAGGGACTGTAAATACCTTCCGGGGCTGGCGTGCATCTCCACCCAGAAGGAATGTGAACGGCAGAGATTTGGATCCCAATTCTGGCCAGCCCCTAGATCACATGGAGCTATAAGCCTAGAAGGTTCCAAAGTATCTGGGAAAGCTAGAACCGGAGTGCTCCCATGTCCTGGTGTGTCTCAGATAGCCCCACTTCACACCCGGTGCTGCTGCTAACAATACCCCGTTTTCCCTCCCCAGAATGTCCTGATTTGTGTAATAAGTTATCTGTTTACTTACTTAGAGACGGTGTTTGAATTCTATGCCTTTTGTGCCATGTGACGCCAGACTAGTTCCTTGAACTCGCTGAACTTCATTTTCCACACCTGCCACACAGGGTTGTAATAAAGAGGGCCCTTACCCTGTCCTGACTCAGAACAGGGACTTGAATTGTAAAGCCTTTTAAATTTCATCTTTGCTGTTATCCTTGTAGCTGAGATTGTCAAACAAGGGCGATAAACCGTGAATGATCGAGATTGCAGACACCGGAAGGCTGTGTGCTTTGCTCATCTGCCTCCTAAAGAATTTGCTTGTGTTCTTCCCAGGGTAGAAAGAATAATTGTTAGGGCTTTCCTTCGGGGTTCTATTCCAAATATAGAAGCTAACAGTTGCCTTTGAAATGTGAACAAACCATCAGTAAAGTGGGCTTGGACTTCAGTGCCTCAGTCTTCACTTTGGGAGAGTGATTAAGAAATCCTGAGATGGGGCACCTGGGTGGCTCAGTCAGTTGAGCATCTGCCTTCTCCTCAGTCATGATCCCAGGGTCCTGGGATCAGGCCCCGCATTAGACTCCTACACTCAGCCGGCCAGAACCTGCTTCAGAGTCTCTCTGCTCCTCTGCTCCTCCCCCCCGACTTGGGCACCCTCCCTCCCTCCCTTTCTTAGATAAACGAATAAATAAGAGAAATCCTGAGATAATAACATTCAGCACTTATGGTGTGACATGCAGTCTGGTTTGTGCCTGTTGTCTTGGTAGAATTATTAATAGCATTCCCCTTCACTCTCAAACATGGCTCAGTTTAGACAATCAGTCGTATGGTTACACTAAATATTTAGGATCTCTGTAAGCCTACCTTAAGGTAGTCTTAGACTTGAGTCTTAGACTTGAGTCTTAAGACTTGAAACAGGACAGTATCCATAAACAGGAGAATGGGTAAATAAATCATAGCATATTTTGACAACAGACTACTGTCATACAGCAGTGAAAGTGACTGAAGTATAATCATGTGTGGACACATAAAACTAAGAAAACGTGAATATTCAGTGAACAAGTAAGTTGCAGAAAAATACCTACTATGTAATTTCCCTCACATGAAGTTTAATAAAGCAGAATTAAATGATTTATTGCTTAGGAATATATATATGTGGTGAAACTATAAAGAAAAACAGAAGGATGATTAACTCAAAGTTAATTGTGCATAGGAGGGGTGGCAGGGGAGTGGGGGGAAGGGACCCGAGAATCACAGGGGGACACAAAGGGCTTCCAAGATGAAGATTTTATTCCATTTCTTAAGCTGTGGGTATTTCATTATTGTCTTTTTATTTAATGCTGTGGGTATTTCATTATTGTCTTTTTATTTATTTTTAAGATTTTATTTATTTATTTATTCATCAGAGAGAGTGAGAGAGTACAAGCAGGCAGAGAAGCAGGCATAGGCAGAGAGAGAAGCAGGCTCCCTGCTGAGCAAGGCGCCCGATGTGATGTGGGGCTCGATCCCAGGACCCTGGGATCACGACCTGAGCCGAAGCCAGTGGCTTAACCCACTGAGCCACCCAGGGGTCCCTTGTCTTTTTATTTAAAATACATGTACATTCTCTTGATTCCTTGGGATATTTTATATATACACACAAATACACAGAACAAAATAAAAATAAAACAAGATGTGAGTTATCAAATTTTATACTTTATCTGTGGGCTCTTCTGGGGTGATTATTCATAGTTGAGTGAGCTTAGGGAGAGGGTAGCCAGACTTTGAAGCTCTGAGCTGAGAGCCTAGAGAGGCAATTTGACAGTGCCTTTAAATCTTTACAACCTTGGGGACCCTGGGTTAGGTATCTGCCTTCCGCTTGGCTCATGGTCCCAGGGTCCTGGGAGTGAGACCTGCATCAGGCTCCTTGCTCGGCAGGAAGCCTGCTTCTCCCTCTGCCTGCTGTTCCCTCTGCTTGAACTCAGATCTGTCTCTCTCTCTCTCGCAAATAAATAAAATCTTTAAAAAAAAAAAAAATCTTTACAGTGTTGGTGGTTACAGGGCAAGCAGTCAGGTCCTGGTTTGCCTCCCCTGTGGGTACCACCTGTCTCTCACTCACTGACGAGTGAGCGTTTTGTGAATCCCTTCACACTTCTATCTTCTAATTCTCAGAATGGTGCCGTGGGCTGGATTCTGTTGTGATCTCCATTGTACGGTCAAGGGTAGCAGAGCACAGACGGGTGAAGAAAGCTGCCCAGGCAGCAGGTGTCCACATGGGCACTCTGCTTGTCCACTACTCCCACTGCTTCTGGGCCTGACTGCCGCACGCTAACACCCAGGCTCCTGGGGCCAGAGCCGGAGACAAACGCTGGACAGGGGCAGTTTTACAAGCTTTTTCTGCTTACTCTTGAGTATGTTGTCTTTGTCAGGCTTTGCTGGCCCCATTTCTCAGTTGCCAGGAGTGCCTGTGGCTCCATTCATAGGATGGCTGCTCCCCTGGTGACCGTAGGTTAAGGAGCTCCAATCCCCGATGCAGGATGGGAAGGGTGGGGCTTTTGTGCGGAGCGGTAGCATCTGTATCGCCGGTCCTCCCTCCCCAACTGAGTTGGACTTAGTCCTTCTGTTGAATTCACAGAATTAGTGTGGTTATCTGAAGAAGGAGAAATATGGCATTATTAAAGAAAAAAGGAGGCGGGGTATCATAGGTGGAGATGATGGTCCTAGCAGGATGGACCACTGCAGTTGGAGAGGCCGTGCAGTGGAGTAATGCACAGCCTGATCTCCAGTTTTGGATCCCTGCTCTGCCACCTACTAGCTGTGACCTTTGGCAAGTTACATCACCTTGCTGAGATCTGGCTCCTCATCTGTAGGGTAGAGATGATTGTATGTCACACTGTTTCTTGTTTGCTCCAAAGCCATTATTCCTTCCTTCCTTCCTTGTTAACAAACCAGACAGAAGTCACTCAAACTCAGGAAAGATGGGCCTTGCCCCTGGACTTAAGGGCAGGTATGTGAGTATCTTCTGGTCCATGAGATGTAAGAGAAGTCTGCAGGGGGGCTGCTGGAGAAGATTTTCTTCCTGCGTAAAGGGGAGTGGAGGAGGAGAACCTCTGCCTTTGCTACCCTTTGCTTCCTGATTTGAATGCAGCTGTGTTTGGATGTGATGCATGGAACCCCTGCAGCTGTTTCCTGACTATGAGGAACCTCCGTACTGATTTCCACAGTGGCTACACCAGTTTGCATTCCCATCAATAGTGTAAGAGGGTTTCCCCTTTCTCCACATCTTCCCCAAGATCTGTTGTTTCTTGTGTTGTTGATTTTAGCCAATCTGGCGTGTGTGAGGTGATATCTCATTGTGGTTTTGATTCTCATTTCTGTGGGGTGCCTGGGTCACTCAAGTCAGTAAAGCATCTGCCTTTAGTTCATGTCATGATCTCAGGGTCCTGGGATCGAGTTCTGCATGGGGCTCCCTGCTCAGCGGGGAGTCTGCTTCTCCCTTTGCCTGCTGCTCCCCCTCCTTGTACTCTCTCTCTCTCTCTATCAAACAAATAAATAAAATCTTAAAAAAATAATAATGATTCACATATCCCTGATGAGGAGCAATGTTGAGCATCTTTTCATGTGTCTCTTGACCATCTCTATGTTGTCTTTGGAGAAATGTCTATTCAGATCCTTTGCCAATTTCTAATCAGATTATTTTTTTGGGGGGGTGTTTGTGTGTGTGTGTGTGTGTATATATGAATATACGATTTTATTTATTCATTTGATAGAGACAACGAGAGAGGGAACACAAGCAGGGGGAGTGGGAGAGGGAGAAACAGGCTCCCTGCTGAACGGGGAACCTGATGCAGGGCTGGATCCCCTGGGATCATGACCTGAGCCGAAAGCAGATGCTTAATGACTGAGACACCCAGGCGCCCAAGTTGTTTACAAATTTTGGATGCTAACCTTTTATTGGTTATGTCATTTGCAAATCTATTCTCGTATTCCATAGGTTGCCTTTAAATTTTGTTGATTGTTTCTTTTGCTGTACAGAATATTTGTATTTTGATATAGTCCCAATAGTTTATTTTTGCTTCCCCGCCCCTTGCCTCAGGAGTCATCATCATATCCATAAGTATGTTGCTACAGCCAATGTCAAAGAAGTTGCTCCCTGTGTTCTTCTCTAGGATTTTGATGGTTTCCTGTCTCACATTTAAGTCTTTAATCCATTTGAGTTTATTTTTGTGTATGGTGTAAGAATGTGGGCCAGTTTTTTCTTTTTCCCATTGGAAATCCTTTTCTGCTTTGTTGAAGATTAATTGACCACATAATGGTGGGTTTGTTTCTGGTTTTTCTACTCTGTTTTAAAATAAGCACCATACTGTTTTGATCATTATAGCTTTGTAATGTAGATTGAAATCTGGGATTGTGATGCCTCCAGCTTTTCTTTTCTTTTTCAAGATTGCTTTTACTCTTTGCCAAAGATCTTTTGTGATTCCATACAAATTTTAGGATTGTTTGTTCTAGCTCTGTGAACAATGCTGGTGGTATTTTGATACAGGGACCACATTAAATGTGTAGGTTGCTTTGGGTAGTATTGCTATTTTAACAATATTTTTTCTTGCAATCCATCAGCATTCAATGTCTTTCCATTTCTTTGTGTTGTCTTCAGTTTCTTTAATTAGTGTTTATAGTTTTCAGAGTACAGGTCTTTCACCTCTTTGGTTAGGTTAACTCCTAGGTAGCTTACTGTTTTTGGTGAAATTGTAAATGGGATTGATTCCTTGATTTCTCTTTCTGCTGCTTCACTATTAGTATAAAGAAATGCAACAGATTTCTGTGTGTTGATTTTATATCCTGCAACTTTACAGAATTCATTTATCAGTTCCAGTAGTTTTTTTGTTGGAGTCTTTTGGGTTTTCTGTATATAGTGTCAGATCATCTGCAAATAGTGAAAGTTTTACCTCTTCTTTGCCAATTTAGATGCCTTTTATTTCTCTTCGTTGTCTGGTTGCTGAGGCTAGGACTTCTAATACTGTGTTGAATAAAAGCGGAAGAGTGGACATCCTTGTCTTGTTCCTGACCATAGAGGAAAAGCTGTCAGTAACACCCATTTAGGATGTTATTGGCTGTGGACATTCTGCCTCTTATAAGAAGTTTCATGAGGCATGGTGGGGTGCCTGATTTTGGGGAAAGAGTCTAAAGGAAAAGAGGAATAGGAAAAAATGGCATTAGAAGGAAATCAGATGAACAGAATAGGTTTATGATTTGAATGTATTGGTCTCACATTTTACTTGTCTGAAATAGGATTCAGTCATGCAGGGTTCCTGATCAAAATAAAAATTTTTAAATACATGCAAATATACTTTTTTTTAATAGGCTTATTAGTACTCGTGGCTTAAACACTGTTAATGGTTATACCCTTAAAATCTTGAGTGGTTATTCCTTTAAACAGGTGCCCAGGGAACAGGGCTTTTTCACACAACAAACATTTCTGGTGGAGGATTATTATAATAAGGCAAAGTCTCTATCTTCAGCTCCCAGTTACCTTTCAATCTAGTTGCCATCATTAAATTACACTTGCCTTTAGTGTGCAAGACGTTGGAGAAATGAGTGCATTACTGTGAAAGCATGGACGGCCAGGGCCTTGCGGAAGGATCGCTGGAGTGGCTCCTCAGAGTTCACATCTGTCTCACCCCCTCGTGCTCGCGTTTGGGATTCTGCCTCAGTGAAGTTCTACTTACTGGTTTTAATCATTTTCAGATCATGATATGGATTGTCTGGTTGCCCACAGTTATATTTTCCTGTGGTTTACTGGATCAAAAAAAAAAAGTATTTTTGCTTTAAGCAGAGTCCTTGGGATGATTCCAAGTTGATAAGAGAAAAGGTTGCTCTTAACTGGCTTGATGCTACTGGCAAAGTGGACATTTTGAACATCCCCTTGTGGGGAGGGGTGACCATCCCGGCTGGTCTTTGTCAGTTGTAGTAGCACGGAGAAACTGAGATCTGATCCTCTTGAGAGAGATGAAGAGGCAGTCTTTGGTCTCCTGCACAGCTTGCTGTGTGCTTGCAAGGGGAGAAGGTGACACGAGAAGATGGGAAGAAGTGGGTGAGGCGGGTGCATGGTCACCCGCAGTGCTGGCTCTGTGGGCCGGACCGGAAACGAGGCAGAGCAAACTGGGATGCTGTTAACATATTTAAGCAACTGGCATAAATCAAGTACTACCCCATAATGGCTGTGGACGGACGGTACTGGCGCGGTGCCCCGAGAGTTGCTGCTGGGCCAGTCATGAGTTCAGGGAGGAGGTCTGGGAGAAAACACCAGTTGCGTGAGAACACTGAAGCAGCTTGAGGTACAAGAACACTCACCAACTTGAACTGGGGGCATGTGGATCACTCAGTTAAGCATCTGATTCTTGGTTTTGGCTCAGATCATGATCTCAGGGTTGGGGGATCGAGTCCTGCATCAGGTAACAGGCTCAATGAAGAGTCTGCTTGAGATTCTCTCCCTCTCCTACTGCCCCTCCCCCAATTCGTGCATGAGCTTGCTCTCAAATCTTAAAAAAGACTGAAACAAAAACAATGAACTTGTGCAACCATACTGTAATGTGCAAGCAGAAAATCAACTCAGCAAACATTTTTGTGTTTCCCAGAATGACATTTTGTGGGCAAAGGGCAGGTAGTCTGTCTTGTCTACTGCCTGACACATAGTCAGTGATTTTGATCAATATAGTGATATTGATCAATATCACTGAATTCAGTGATGCAAATAATGCATCCTGCTTTTGTGCTACAAAAAGAGTTAATATTCATGAGAACCTTCTTCTGTTTTGCTGGGTTTGGGATTATTTGTATCTTACATGATTTTCAAAATGTGAGACAATGGTATGGATAGGAAAGGAGAAAAAGATGTCCTTGTAGAGAGAAGAGAACAGTTTTCCCTTTAAATGAAACCAGAGAGAGCTATTGAATCACCAGGTATTTTTCCCTTTGTTCTCTATCTTGTGAAATTTATGCAGGATAAAAATCAACAGTCTTTATCAAGGCAGCTAATGCAGAGTTTTAAAGGGGCATCTGTTAGATGGTTTGAAATATCTGTGATGGAGAATTGCAATCAAATATACTTTTTCTGTTGAGAAAATTATAGCAATCACTTTCTAACCACAGGCGCTGTGTCAGGATGAAACATGCTGTTTGTGTTTTAAGGCAGAATGTCTCTTCGAGGAGATCCTGAAGGTGGCAGCTGGCATGGCCAAGTCAAGCAGTGTCTGTTCTATAATGAATAAAACTTTAACTGTAGCCTCTGAATACTAAATTAGGCTGGTAAGAGAAGTGCACTTCATGGGAGCGTCAAGCACTGGATAGTTCTAAGGAGCTCACTTCTGAGGTGCTCAACCTCTATTTTTGATGCACTATAAGAGTCCAGAGAGTTTTATTTCACTTATGCTTCTCCTTTAAAAAAGAAAACTGAAGTGACTTTCAACAGATGTATAATAATGTCACTAATGAAGTGGATCTAGAAATTGAAAATCAGAACCAAGGAAAAGAAGAGAATGCAAAATACTATCTGTCCAGGGTGATAAGGTAGGCCTTTTGGTTGATTTTTATGGGGAGCTTCCTGGCAACCCTGGCAAAAAGGGAATCATAATAAGGTACATAATGCACACTTTTGGAAAGAAGAGAGCATATAAATTTTTAAACCTTTTCTGAAAGATTGTAGTTGTAATTATTGTTATTATTCTGAACCTGGATCTGATTTTGATCATCCGGTTTGCTTCCTTCCCTGTTGTTTCTTTAACTCTTACAGTTACTCCTTTGCCTTATCGTCTCCATGTCGTCAGTAATTTACTCATTATTGGTTCCATCAAGGGATACAGAGAGAGAAAGGAAGTAAATTCAGAATAGTTAGCTTTGTAGCTGATTACAATTGTGGTTAAAGTCATACATGATAAATCATTTTAACTAAGTTTGTGTTATCTGTTGAAATTTTTTTTATTCTTTGAGAACACAGAATAGAAAATTATTTATATTTTTAAAATCTCCATGACTTTTTATAAAGCCCATCTAGCATTGCTCTTGTCTGGGGATTAGAGCCCCTAATCAGTCTGTCAGTCTTAAAAAGCAAAGTTCATGTCTACATCTGTATACAATTAATGTATATCTAATTATAATAAAAAAATTGTTTCATAAGACAGTTTTAGTTTGAGCATAGATTTTACTTTTGATGGCTATATAATACACTGTAGTGTTTTGTGTAGTAATTCAGTCCTACTCTATAGTTAAGTACATGTTTTCTCAGTGACTGTTTTTCAGCCAACGTGTGCGTATAGTTTGTTTCATTGTTGGAGAAAATATAAGAAATGGGTTTACTGGATCAAAGAATATGCCTACCTTTCCCATTGTATTACTTTCTGAAAGCATCAGTTAACTCGCTTTCACATTCTTACCTAGTGAAGGAAAGGAAAAGAGCTACTGATGAACTGATTATTTCCAAGCAACGTGTGAGCAGCTCTTTCCGTCCCCTTTAGTGTTCCCAGTTCCCTGTGTACCTAGTTCTCCTGATGCTGTTTTCCATCCTGGCAGCTGGAGCTCTGCAGATTTCCCTTCCTTAGCATTTAGTGACATCAGTGATGCCCGCCTTTTAAAATATCCATTTATTGTATTTTGAGTTCTAGTATATTGAATGTTGTGGCAGGAACTGCTAGTTATGCCCGCCATCATTCTCTTCAGAACACTCAGATCTTGGGGTGCCTGGGTGGTACAGCTGGTTGAGCATGCAACTCTTGGTTTCGGCTGAGGTTTGGATCTCAGGGTCATGGGATCGAGTTCTGCATCAGGCTCCGCACTTAGGGTAGATTCTGCTTGAAATTCTTTCTCCCTCTCCCTCTACCCCTTCTGATTTTGCTTTCTCTCTCTCTCAAATAAATAAATAAATAAATAAAATCTTGAAAAAAAAAACAAAAGAAAGAAAAAAGAACCCACAAGTTTTTTTGGCTGGACTCATAGCCCTCCAGAATGAAGACTCTGTCTCCCAGCCTTCCTTGCCACAGAGGATGCTAGGTAGGTAACTAGTTCAGGCTGATAGAATGTGAGTGGACAGATCTGTTTGGGAGCTTCTAGGATCCTTTTGAAAAACGTACATGCCTTTTGCCTTCTCTTCCTTATTTCCTTTCTCCATCCTTCTTCCTGGAACACCGAGTAATTAGAGTCCAGCCATCATATTGGATCATGAGAACAAGAGCCATAGTGGAAATCTGTAGAACAGTGTACTAGAGAGCTTTTGCTTTTGTGGGGACTTGATGGACCAGAGCTGGCGTGCTCAGCACATTATCTGCCTCTGGACTTTCACATACAAAAGGGATTTTGCATTTTAATTTTGTTTAAATCGTTATTTCGGGTCTGTGTTACTCATAAATGAGTCTCACCCTAACTTTAACACATGTGTTTATATGAAAGAGGTTACAACAATTTACGTGAAAACTTCATGGTAAGGCTGCAAGTTGAAGATCAAATTCAAAGCAGGTTGCAAGGATCAAATGCTTTTTTCCATTCCAATTCTACCCCTTTCTGTGAAAATCGTCTTGATGATAATAGTCACATTTACTAAGCTTTTCTTTTGTGCTTACCTCATTTATTTTTATTTTTTAAAGATTTTATATATTTATTTGACAGAGACAGCAAGAGAGGGAACACAAGTAGGGGAGAACTGGAGAGGGAGAAGCAGGCTCCCCCCAGGATGCTGGGATCGTGACCTGAGCCGAAGGCAGACGCTTAATGCCTGAGCCACCTAGGCACCCCTGCTCACCTTATTTAATCCCCTCTAAGGAGGTACAATTTGCTATCTCCATTTTATAGATTAAAAAAAAGAGGCTGGGAAAGATTCTTTAACTTACAGGGTCACTTATTTAACAAGTGTCAGAGCAGCTCAGCCTCCTGGATCTCCCTGACTCCAGAGTTGAGGGTCTTACTTGTGTAGGTGAGCCATCTCCTAGCTGGTGTGCTTCTTTCTCATAGCAGCACCGGCCCTCTTTCTACCTTCTTGGCCTAGGTACTTCTGTGCACCCTAAGATCCCCCACCTCCAGCAAGCCTTCCTTGATTTCTCCATGCCATTCCATGATCCTGCTGTGATAATAGCACCTTATACATATGCCATAGAGTTTATCACATCTTATTGAACACGTGGCTTATTTGTCTCCCTTGGTCAGACACTGAGTTCCTGTGGTGGGATTGAGTCTTATTCTCTAGCCTGTCTCTAGAACATAGCATGGTGCGTAGCACATAGTGGATGCTTAATAAATATTTGTCAAGTTATTAAATGAAATCCTGTTGCTGTCCAAAAGATGTTTTTGCTACTTTTTTAATGCTCTTTTTGGCATAGATTATTCTAATCACTTTGCTAGAACTTTTTTTATTTTTGATATAGTCTTAAGCCTACTAAATGTGTCTGTAATTTTCAAAGACTTGATTTGGTGTAATTTAGCCTTTGGTCATGTGTGACATTTTCTCTTCTCAGCAGGACAGCTCTGCTGTTAATGATTTCACAGTATGACTACATTTGCATACTGTTAGATTGCGGTGATCATTTACATAGAGTCAGGAGAAAAACGAGATAGTTGTAAATAAGCATATGCATAAATTCATTCAGAAAAATGACTGTCTAGATTCCAAATTACATAATCATCATCTTTTCATCTTTAATGGATAAATAAGTGGTTCAGGCTTTTCATAGAGTTGAGAGATGTGCTATTGTATCAGAGGGAGGGAAGAAACCAGAGCTTCCTAGGTAGTCAGACTGATTGCACTGTTGTTCAATCCAACCTTTACCAAAGTCTCATTCAGATAGGTTGAATTAGATCGAATCCCATGGATGGGACTGAAAATGATTATTCCTAATATGTAAATTCCTTTCCGGTGCAGGGTCCTTTTTAAGGCGTCTTTGAATCCCCAGCACTCAAGTCTTATAAACCTTCCTCAAATATGGGAATTGACAGGAGGAACTGGTTTCACATTTGCTGTCTCACTGAACTCAGAGGCTGAGAACTAGACTGTTGGCGCCTCTCACTTCCGATGCTGTCTGCCTCTCTTACCTATTTGCACAGAGGTGGCCAAGATAGAGCCAGGTGATGAAACCAAAACCCAAGGGTGGGGAACTAACTAACTAACTAATTAACTTTCTTTGTCTGTTACTTCTAATGATTTTTAAAGCATACAGTTCATTGGCATTACATACAGTGACATTGCTGTACGACTGTCACCACCATCCATCTACTTCCTCTTCCCAAACTGCTGAAACTCTGTCCCCATCAAACTGTAACTCCTCAGCCCCCTTCCCCCCAACCCCTGTCTGCTTCCCCACCATTCACCTTTCTGTCTCTTAGAATTTATGAATTTGGCTCTTTTAGGTTCCTCATATAAGTGAATCATGCAGTACTTGTCCTTTTTTGACTGGCTTATTTACCGTTAGCGTAATGTATTTAAGCTTCATTCATGTTGTAGCATGCGTCAGAATTTCCTTCTTACTTCTTACAATATATCTGTTGTATGTACATGCTTCCTTCCGTTTGTCCATTCATCAGTCAAAGGAGCCTTCAGTTGCTTCCACCTTTTGGCTATTGTGAAAATGCTGTCAATGAATATGGGGGTACAAATAGGTCCTCATATTAATTTCACTTCCTTATAGGATATGCATCCAAGAACAGCTTAAAAATCCTTTAGCATCATCATAATTAAAAATTTGTGTTTCAGGCTCAGTCAGTGAAGTGTCTACCTTCAACTCAGGTCATGATCCCATTATCCTGGGACCGAGCCCCATGTAGGGCTCCCTGCTCAGAGAAAAGTCTGCTTCTCTCTCTCCCCTTACCTTTCCCCACTGCTCGTGCTTGCTCTCTCACATGCACACTCTCCCTCAAATAAGTAAAATCCTAGAAAATAATAAGTAAATAAATTAAATAAATAAATAAATGTGCCTTAGAGAACACGATCAAGAAAATGAAAAAGCAACATATAGAGTGGGAGGAAATATTTGTGAATTGTACAACTCAATGACTTTTTTCCAGAGTTTATAAAGAACTCTTACAACTCAACAATATTAATGACAACAAAAAAACCCCAAATAACCCAATTAAAAATGAGCAAATGACTTAAGTGGACATTCCTTTGAAGATACAGAAATGGTGGCCAGTAAGTCAAGAAGAGATGCTTAGCACCATGACTTATTGCACAGAGATTGAAACCACAGGAGAGATACCACTTTACAGGAACTGGGATGACTGCAATAAAAAAAGATGGACTAGAACAAGTGTTGGCAAGGATGTGGAGACATTGGAGCTCTCACGTACTCCTGGTGGGAGTGCAAAATGCTACGGCCCTTTTGAGTACAGTTTGGCACATCATCAAAATGCTGACCATAAAGTCACCATAGAACCCAGCAGTGCCCTCCTAGGTGGTATATAGGCAAGAGAAGTGAAAGATGTCCATATAGATACTTGCCCTGAAATGTTCATAGCAACACTCTTCATAATACCTGAAAACTGGAAATATCCTGCAACTGATAAATGGATACACAAAATGAGGTGTATTCATGTAATGGAATATTATTTGGGAATCAAAAGAATGCAGTACTGACACGTTCTCTAACCTGAAGGAACCTCAGAAACGTGCTAAGTAAAGGAGGCCAGGCACAAAAGACCACAGAATGTGTGATCCCATTTACACGAAATGTCCACAAGAGGCAAATCTATAGAGACAGGAAGCAGATGATTACCTAGGGTTGGGGAGGGGGCAGGTGTCGGGGAGAATGGAGTGACTGCTAATATGTATGAGATTTCATGTGGGAATGATGAAAATAGTTTTTTTTAAATTTTATAAAAAAGATTTTATTTATTTATTTGACAGAGATTACAAGTAGGCAGAGAAGCAGGCAGAGAGAGGAGGAAGCAGGCTCCCTGCTGAGCAGAGAGCCCGATGCGGGGCTCGATCCCAGGACCCTGAGATCATGACCCGAGCCGAAGGCAGAGGCTTTAATCCACTGAGCCACGAAGGCGCCCCTGATGAAAATATTCTCAAATTAGTTTGTGGTGATGGCTGTAATATGCTAATATATTAAAATTATCGAGTTACATACTTTAAATGGGTAAACTTGATGGTATGTAACATTTAATAATAATAATAAAAAAAAAGCTGTTGAGAAACTTCAGCAGCAGTGTCCTAGCATTCCACAAGATGAAAATGCCAGTATCATTAAAGCAGTCCTGGGTGCCTGGGGGGCCCAGTCGGTTACTCATCCATCTGACTCTTGGTTTCAGCTCAAGTCGTGATCTCAGGGTTATAACATCAAGCCTGGCCTTGGGCTCCATGTTGGGCGTGGAACCTGCTGGCTGTTCTCTCTTTGCACACCCACCGCTCACTTGCGCTCTTTCTACCTCTCTAAAAAAGAAAGAAAGAAAGAAAATAAAAAAGTAGTCCTTTTCTTACCCTCTATAAAATAGAATGCTCTACCTTTTTTTGAAGATAAAGTAGCTTGTCATTGAAAATATGAGGAAAAAAGAAAATTAAAATATTTTGCTTCCCAAGGTTGCATGAAATAAAACAAATCTTTGGCAGCATTTATCTGTTTCCTGAAAATGCAGCAATTGTTTTCTTTTACAAATAGAGTCAATCAATGCAATCAAACTCTGCAGCAGGGAACTTTAACAAGCGTGAAGATACTTTTGTTCTGTCTTTCCTTTGGCGTGTCAGTGTTTCTGTCTCCGGCTTTGTAGACCAGGCAGTCTGCACCAACGCTGCTGTGCATCTACACCTCCCACCTAGAGTCGTCTTCTTTTGCACATGATGCTCCTCTTCAGTTGCTTTTTGGCCCCTAATGCCTGACTTCTTATAAACCAAGAGTCTAAGATCACCAGTAGGTATGGTTAAGGCTAAGTGAGAGAGATTTATCTGCTAATCTTTTGAAAAGTTTTCATCTGATAATTTAAATTGGGGATTGTATGGAGATTTTATTTGTCCACTCTGTGCCTGGTTTCGGTAACACAGGGCCAGACCTTGACTCTGCTTTAACTCTGAGCTCCCATTGCCCTCAAAATCCCTTGTGCAGGGCCTCGCGCCTGCGTACCTGGCTCTGTGTCTTCCCCTGATGGTGGAATCCTGGGGAGGCCTCCAGGGCCTGCTTTACACCTGTCATGGGCCTTGTGCTGGGTAGGTGCTGCGTCATCCTGTGAAAGAGTAATTCTGGGAAGACAGAACTTAAGGGTGTGAGCCACAGAAAAGCCATTTCTGTGTGGTAACTTCGTTTTATTTTTTAATGTCTGTGCAAAGAATGTACACACGTGCGAGAGAACCTCATGCTGCTTACTGTGTGATTGATTGTGACATGGTTTATAAGCATGCCGACATGGTAGCCGCACAAGAATTAAATCCCGAGAATGAAAATCATGTTTGGCTCTTCTTCCCAGCAATCTGTGCATGACATTTGTGGGTTCAGAATCTCCCAAAGGCGCCTCTGGAATGTGAGCTCTGGATGACTTGCTGGGTTTTGTTGGCAGGTAGATCAAAGACTTCAGTTCTGGCAGGTGGTCTCACCAAGAGGAAGATAGCCCTCATCGCTGGCCCGGAGCCACGCACACACTTTAAAAACAAACATCTTGTTTCCTAACGTCTTGTTTCATACTGTAGCATGGTTTGAGTTGGCCCCGAAGAATGTAAGCGATTCTTCTCAAGGTGCTGTGTTTTTTGGCTATTGCTGACAGGAGTAGGATGTGGAATATTTACCATAACAGAATAGAAAACAAAGGTTTAATTTCTGTGTCAGCAAGGTGAGTTTTAGGGATGAAACAGCTGAGGAGGTGAGTGGCTGTGCTAGTTGTCACAGTCCCTGTCATCTCAGTACGGGCAGCCGGCGTGAGGGGCAAGAAGCTGGAGGCCTGACCGCGTGCATGTGCAGCCTTCCCACCCGGGCTCTGCTCTCGCCGTGTCCCACCTTTTCAAGGAGGAAGGGTCTTACTCCGCAAGTCCAGAGTCCTGCCCTGCCTTTGAGTTTGCATGGGTCTTAAGGCCAGGAATCCTATCCCTGAGGCAACACTTTGACGTTTGTGGGAGCAGTTTTAGTTGTTACAGTTATGGATATTACATTGTTTGAGTTTCATTTTATTTCAGATTAATAAAAGTGGCAAAATACTAATAAAAAGAAGGTAGTGGCTCGTTAGTTGAGAACCACCGTGTTAGACCAGTGGGCTCTCTGAGCCTTAATTTACCCTTTTCTGATTGGAGATAAAGGACTGCCCTGGCTCGCTCTCTCTCAGATCTATTTTTGAGGATCAAATGTGCAAATAATGTGAATCTTTATCTCTCTGAGTGTGTTTTCTCAACTGCAAAATACAGATAATGCTGGCTTAGCACAGCTCCTCTAAAGATTAGATACGGTCACACATGTAAAGCACTTGGTAAATGGCTTAGCAAAATGCAATGATAATGTGTCCACTATGAATTACTTCTTTAATCCTGAGTTCCCGCCATAAACTCTGCTGCCCAGCCACCTGTCTTACTGTGGATTGGATCTATTTGGTGATGTTCTGTCTTTATATTTTAGACCTTGCTGCGTTCTCGTTCTCTCTCTCTCTCTCTCTAGCAGTCCCTCCTGGAATTTTTCTTTCCATCTTCTCTGCCTGTTCCTGTCTATTCTTTCCTAAAAGTTTCACTCCTCTCACTTCAGGCGGGGCTCAGAGGGAAGAGTCTTCTGTTAGTTTCCTATTCAGTTGTTTACATCTTGGAACACCTGGTTATCTTTCCATGCGCCATGTAACTTACTACTCCCTGGAATGCAGTTCCTTGGCCTTGGAGCAGGGCTGCCTAAAGAATCAGAAGTTGTTTGTTGATTTTACACACCCAAGGCACATACTTTAGAATGAAAAAGCTGTCAATCCTGAACGCTTTCTTGGAGATACATAACCACCCAAGCAATAACGCTAAATAGTTACAGACTTTTAGAGCAGGAGAGAACCTTAGGGAGTCACTCTTTATTGCTTCTAACAGGTGTTTTATATACTTTCTATCCTTTGTTTCTCAAGATAATATTAAAGGTAAATGTGGTTACTCACATTTTATAGGCAAGGAATCTAGGACTCTAGGATGTTAAATAATTTGCTCAAGGTCACTCATCCAGAACTAGTAGAAGGGCAGGTAAAATCTCTCTTTGTCTTCCAAACCTGTGTTCCACTGATTTATTTTCCTTCTTAGGGGAAATGAAGTTTTGATCACCACTAGAAAATAGCATGTGAGGAGAGAAATCTAAGAGAGTCTGTGTTAAGTTAAAAAAAAAAAGCATGAAACCTCAGTCCACTCTGGTGTGGAAATCAGTGGGGTGTGGATAGTGAGTATCTGATGAGCACCATCTAATGCTAGACTGGGGTTTTTCTGGCGAACCGGCCAGGGGGAGAGGAGCTTCATTTTCCAGAGTCATGAGACAGCCCAGAAAGACACACAGAATGCAGCAAGCTGGTGTGTCTAGCGGAGTGACAGGCACGCAGCCTCTGAGACCAGCCCGTGGACTTGGATCCCAGCTCTGCAGCTTTGTCAGGAGTAGGACCGTGGGCCACTGCCTTATTTATCTCATCCGTGCCTCAGTGTCCGCATTTGTAAAATACAGGGTTTATATTAGTACTTACAGTAGAGTTGTGAAAATTCTGATAAGATATAATATTCATAAATATGGAGAACAGGGCGTGGTACGTAGGAGAGGCTCAGCTAGTGTCACGGCTTTTTGCGGTTCTTGTTCCTGAGGCTGTAGAAAGTGGTGCACAGAGAACTTCAAACATTCCTGCTGCTTGGTAAGGGACAGACGCCCGTGGCCCAGAATCAGCCTCAGAAGCCTCATGGATACGTGATCCCATGAAGTTGGCAGTGTGTCCAGTGAAGGCAGGAGCCCGTCTTAAGATGCTGAGCAGTTTTATTATTAAAAGTGAATAGCAACACTCGTTTTCTTCCAAGAATGCAGAATAAATTGATTTTCTTGCAGGGTTTGTAATTAAGTGCCGAGTCCCTCACACTGTTCTCTGGAAGTCCTGTTTAAGCTCCAGAGATGCATGAATAGTTTATGAAGGTTTTATATTTGCAGATCAGCCCTTAATAAAGTTGGGCTTGCCTGCTTTTAGAAAAGCGCTTCAGTTATTAACTGGGTTAGGCTGCGTGGGCCTGGAGTTACCGAGGAGTATTTCCCTGGTGAGATGTGGCAAACGTTAAAGGGCGAGATGTGGACGGGGAGTTTCAGCCTGTTTCTGGGCTCAGTGTGCTGGCTGGTGTGCGGCATCTGCTCCTCTCCGGCCCCACCGGAGAGACCCAGTGGGGGACCAGCATGGCCATCTGACCTGTTCACATTTGGTCATGTCATTTGGGGAGCGGTGGTTGCTTGTTCACCTGCTCTCCGTGTACCTTATAACACCCCGGTTGTTGTGTTCTTCTTTGTAATGGCCTTGGTGCTGCGCTGCTGGACACAAGCACATGGCCTGCTCTGAGCTGACACTGCTCCCTGCTTGTGACTGAAGCCTCGTGGGCAACAGCCCCATGGGGATGGCTTCCCACCCTTTGCTCCGGGACGGTCCTCACCGACCTTAGTACCTGTCCCCAGGGCCCTTTCTCTACAATTCCAGGAGGCCCATCGTGGCAGCCCTGTACCTAATTTTGGTGATGTGGGAAAGCTTCTGTTCGATGGGCTCTTGCTAGACACGGTGTCATGTCAGTGACACGGGGAATCAGTGCTCGAGCTCCTTCCCACGACTTTGCATATCTGGAGATGCTGCTGGTGTTCAGGTGACAGCAGCTCCTTGTGTTTTGGCTTTGCCAGCTGAGCGGGGGGCAGTAGGGGGCTGCCCTTACCCCGGAGAGCAAAGAGATGGGTGGGCAGAGAGGTTGAGGAGGGAGTGGAGGTGGACTAGCTCCCCTTCTGTTCTTTGAACCAGGCTTGAGAGGATTTCTCATCAACTGTACATTGAGTTGCAGGAAATGAACTCCCTTTTTCTCCATTTTTATTCCTAAAGGACAACTTTGTGTCTTTGTCCCTGCCATGCACTGATAATAGCTGATGCTCATTAAGCTTTTAGATTTCTCTTGAAACCCCACAGCCCTGTGGGGAAGTGAATAGTAACTCCCCTCTTCAAGAAGAGGAGACCAAATTTGAGAAAGGTGGATTTTCACACAGTGTTGCAGCTAGGAAGAGCTGGTGCTGGGGTTTGAACCCAGGCCCAGCTGCCACATCATCCACGCAGCCGTGAGGCTGGACTGTCTCCCGGCTCTATGTGCTCTAGTCTTCCCTTAACTCTGCAGTGCAAATGCTGCCTGCAAAATGTGAAGACCATTTCGTGCTCTGTATTTTGCATTGGTGAAGTCCCATGAATGGCTTTCTGTGCTCAGAGATTTGTGTCCATTCAGTTCCTTTATGCTCGGAAAAGGAGCAGCCTCCTTCTTTTGAACAGAGTACAGAATGTTCTAGAAATCTGAGGCGTGGGAAGGGGAGCCTTGAAGGAGAGGCTGGTGGGAGTGGCTTACTGAGGGGCCCTGTTCTTCCTCCTCTCTCTTCTTGGTCACCTTCCCTTTGAACCCTGCTGCCACTTCCTTCCTCTGGCCATTGGAGATCCTAATTCCCACCTTTCTCTCCAGCCCAAAGCCCTTTCTCAAGACCCATCTAAGCAGCAAATTGTCATTTATTTTCTCTCCCTCTTTTTCTTTCTTTCTTTCTTTCTTTCTTTCTTTCTTTCTTTTTCTTTCTTTTTCTTTCTTCATTTGAGAGACAGAGTGTGAGCAGTGGGGAGCGTTGCCCAGGACCCCTGAGATCATGACCTGACCTAAGCCAAAATCAGACACTTACTGACTGAGCTACCCAGGTGCCCCACAAATGGACATTTTCAAAAGAACTTTGCTCAGTAGGAGGAAAAATCAAAAGAAATTAATAACAGAAGAGAAGTGTTTTTCACTTTTTTGTTTGTTTGTTTCTAAAATTATGAATTTCACTGAGCCCCTCTGAGATAGCTGTGCTTCAGCACCTCATGGATTTAAGCAAAGCCCTAGCCCTCTGCCAGGCCTGGCAGTGCCATCTTCGCCCAGCACATGGGATCTGGCTTATTTGCCATCTGGGAAGTCCATCTTCCAGCCCCAGTCGAGCCTTGAGATGAACACAACCCTACTTAGCATCCTGACTGCAGACTCTCAAAAGACCCTGAGCTAGAACAGCCCAGCTAAACTCCTGAATTCTGACCCACAGGGACTGTGAAATGATAGAAACGTTTTCTGCCTTAGACCCCAAAGTTTTGGGAGTAACTTGTTATGTTATGTTAGAAACTTGTTATGTAACTTGTTAAGTAACAGGCAATCAATATAGATGTGTACCTAATTTTCAGGTGGTGTTTGGGACAATGATTGCTATGTGCTGGTTTCTTATCTTTACTTCCAATTTGGTCTTCTCACCAGCTTCCCAGCTGGGTGAATTATTTCAACTCTCTAAAAGCTTCAGTTTCTTCTTCTCGAAGATGGGGCTAATGATAGATTTGACCCCACCGAGTTGTTTTAGGTGTCCACCTCATAGTAAGGCACTTGGTAAGTAGGTAACTGCTAGTGTTATGTTCTCAACGAATATCATTCATAGTTCCTCTTAACTTGTCTCAATCCATTCTTTTCTCCTATTGTTCTTTGCTACAGCTTCTCATCTCCTAGAGAAACATGATAAAGAATTTGCTCTTACATTGTGGGCATAGCTTTCTTAGCTCTTACCATGTTATATACTCTGATGGAGTGCGTATGGACCTCCCCAGTTAGCAGTAAGCTTCATGAGAATAGGGAGGAACCTGTCTTTATTTTCAAAGTACCTAACACCAGATGAATGAATGGGTAAGTTATACGGTTTCGTGTGCTGTATTTGCACATAAGTTGTTATTGGCACTCAATTAAATTAATTTATGTCATTAAAATTAACTCCTGTCTCCAGCCAGAGGGGTCATATTAAAAAGAAAAACAGATTGGAGAGTCTGTTGTTCATTTTGCTCTCTGCCTTTCCATCCCAAGAAACTATGGTTTTACTGCTGATTTGTTGTGGATAGATAAACCGTTCTTGTTTCCAACTCTTTTTAGAATATAGGGGCCATTTATAAGTCAGGGGAATGTTGCTGTGAAAATGTTTTCATGCTAGGTATAATAGAGTTGGTTAGGGGCACATGGGTGGCTCAGTGGGTTAAAGCCTCTGCCTTTGGCTTGGATCATGATCTCAGGGTCCTGGGATCGAGCCCCACATCGGGCTCTCTGCTCAGCAGGGAGCTTGCTTCCCCCCTTCCCTCTTTCTCTGCCTGCCTCTCTGCCTACTTGTGATCTCTGTCAAATAAATAAATAAAATCTTTTTTAAAAAATAGAGTTGGTTATTTGAGGCATTTAATTTTTGATTTTTAATTTTTATTTTTTTTAAGATTTTATTTTTAAGTAATCTCCACATCCAACATGGGGCTTGAACTGAGACCAAGAGTCAAGTGCCCTACCAACTGAGATGGCCAGGTGCCCGTATTTGAGGCATTTTAGATTTGAAACTGTGATTCAGATTATGTATTGCAGCAAAAGCTCTCATATAGTGGGCATTAAACACTTTTCTCTAATGTTGAAAGGCAGCATAGCACAGAGAAAGTAAATAGGGTAGTTTCTCACACAGGTCCAAACCCGGATTCTAAAAGGTAGGTTATATATCTGCTCACTCAGTGTAACGAGGCTTCCATGCCTGTTCTCATCCCATATTCCCTCTTTTTTTTTTTTTTTTTAAAGATTTTATTTATTTATTTGACAGACAGAGATCCAAGTAGGCAGAGAGGCAGGCAGAGAGAGAGGAGGAAGCAGGCTCCCCACTGAGCAGAGAACCCGATGCGGGGCTCGATCCCAGGACCCCGAGATCATGACCTGAGCTGAAGGCAGAGGCATTAACCCACTGAGCCACCCAGGCGCCCCCATATTCCCTCTTTTTGATGTCTACGTGTTCACCAGACATTTAATAGGTATTTACGTATGTCGAACAATGCCAAGTACAGGAGTTCTTCCAAAAAAAGGACTAGTCCTACCTGTTAGGATTTCTGAGGACTGACACCTTGGGATCTGCACATAGGGTAGAAGGCTATCTGGCAGCTCTCCAGCCTGGCCTTAGTGGTTAAAGTTTTCTTAACACAAATTCTGGGTCAGACGCAGCCCCTGGTAACTGCATCTTTCTAGAAGGAAGGTTTGGGTCTGGGGGGCAGTCCAGTGTGAGGTTTACTTTCAATTTTGCTTTGTTAAGGGAAATCTGGAGCTTGATATTCTGCTGTTAAAACATTAATTAGTTATACTTCAGACAGTAAGCCATCATGTAAGCCAAAATTAGTAATTTTAATACTTCTGCTGGAATGAAGTGGGAACGAGAGCCAGATCTGAGTAGGATATGAGTCTGATATTCCAGCATCAGATACGAAGGGATGCTCAGCAGAGTTCAACCAGACAGGAGGGATTGTCCCTGAGGTAGGCGACAGGAGGGACTGTCCCTGCAGTAAATGCACAGATCAGTCTGGAGAGTCCTAGAAACTGGAAAAAGACAACTTGATCATGTGGTTCCATGTTTCTTCTGGTATTCCTTGACAAAATTCCTCTATCCTGTCTATCTACCCATCTGTCCATCCAGTCCTTCTATCCATCTATCCGTCTGTTCATCCATTTGTCCCTTTATCCATCCACTCAGAGTGCCTGCTGCGTGTCAGAAGTGAACAGAAGGAAAAGACGTAATTCATGTTCTCAAGAAATCTGTGAACTAATAGAGATAGGTAGCTAACAGTTACAACATGGTGTTATATATTATTAAAACATATTAACACCCAGTGTAAGTAAAGGAAAAAGGAGATGAATAGCTTCAGTGTTGATGCTGGGAGTATTAACTGATGCAGCTGCTCTGGAGAGCAATTGAGTAACACTTACCAGTGCCCTAATTTGTATTTCCATTTGTCAAGCAGTTTCACTTATGCGCATCTTATCTGGAGCATTTAATAGTGGAAATATACATAGCTGTGTAAGGTTTTTTTGTTTGTTTGTTTGTTTTTTTAATGATAGGCAAAAAAGGAAACAATGAAGCATCCAGCAGTAGAAGTGGGTAGTGACAGCCTTGTCTGGGCATGCAGTGGGATACAGGACAGGTTGTTTTTTTTTTTAAGATTTTATTTGTTTAAGAGAGAGCACAACTGGGAGGAGGAACAGAGGAGGAGGGAAAAGCAGACTCTCTGCCGAGCTGGGAGCCTGACATGAGGCCCGATCCCAGAACCCCGAGATCATGACCTGAGCCGAAGGCAGACGCTTCACCAACTGAGCCCCCGGTGCCCCAGGATGCAGTGCAGTCTTAAAACAATAACGCCACATTGTTGAAAGAGTGGGTCACAAAACAATATGAATAGTAACATTCTAATTTTGTAACACAAATATATGCATAAAAAACAGTATTGGCAGTGGCTATCTCTGAATCATTTTAATTTTTGAATTTTTGTTCTTTGTGGATTTTCAGACTTCTACAGTGAACATGAATTACCTCTGTAGTTATGAAAAGGCATTAAGATAGACATCATAAGAGGGCCATTTGGCTAACCGTCTTGGCTAGGTGCTTTGAGGTTCTGAACTCAACTGAAACAAAGCTGTTCCATTTCTCATGTCTGCATGTGTACATTAATTCAGCAGATACTCGTGTTCACACATGTGAGTCAGGCAATAAAGTTAGAGGAAGGCAGGAGCTAGATCATACAGGGCTGTGCAGTACATGTTAGGATTTTGGATTTTATTCTAAATGTGATGGAAACTGGTAGAGGATTTTAAACTGAGGCGCAGCCTGATCTGATCACCCTGTCCACCCTGAGTTACCGTAGCCAGAGAGAACTGTGCAGAGAGGGCTGCCCATCATCAGAGTGTTTGGAAACCTGGAACCCTTGGCATTGCCGAGTATCTGTGCACCGAAGCCGCTGCCCAGTACACTCACAGAGGTAGCTGTGAGCGCCTAGGTGCTGGACAGCTCCCACTGGCTGCTCTAGACACCCCCTCTCCACCCTGCTCTGAGCCCCTGGTGCTGGACAGCCTCCACTGGCTGCTCCAGACACCCCCCCCCCCCGCCTTGGGGAGAAGAATCACTCACATCCTTTTCTGTCTCCTCCCGCTCTCAGCAGACACTAAGTTCGGAAAGACCTTTAATGTTTTCCTGTACTTTGGAACCAATGAATATGGCAAGAGGAGAAGGTAGAGGGGATAGCGCCGTGCCGCAGTGAAGAGCTCGGACAGCAGAGCCTGGGCGCAGACCCTGACTCTGCCACCAGCTAGTGGACAACCTTGAGCAAGTTACTGTACCTCTTTGTGCCTCAGTTTGGCCTGCAAAATTAGGATAATGTCGTTTCCCTTATGTGTCATTGTAAGGATTAACAGAGATAATGCACAGTGCTTGACACATTAATTCACCTTGCAAGATGATTGTAGAAATTAGGACACAAATGGGATATTTGGTTATATTAAGGAATTGTCAAATTTTTTAGGTACGGTGTAGTTGTGTGGTTATGTTTAAAAAACAAGAGTCCTTATCTTTTAGAAACATACTGAAGTATTTATGGATGAAATATGTTTGGGTTGATTTCAAAATTAGCCATAGAGAGGTAGATCGTGGCTAGAATACAACCAGAAATTAATAGTTATTAAAGCTTGATGATAGTCAGATGGGAATTCATTTTAATGTTCCCTTTCTTTTGTTTGTTTGAAATTTTTAAGTTTGAAGTTCATATACCAATGGAAGTTTGGTGGAAGATGAGTTCCCAACCCTAAGCCTTCCTACCTCCTGAGAAGCAAAGCTAATGCGTAAATCTTCCTTCTTAGGAGATGTGTACTCTTCAGCTCCTCACAGATATTAAACTTTATTTCGGATTTCACAGGTCGTTTTGAGGTCGTCCTACGTCAGGAAGTGGCCAAGTGTTTTGCTATAGCAACAGCAGAGGATATTTTCCTTAATGAGTTTTAAACTACACTCTGCTTTGTGCTTTCTAAAATAATGCCTTCTATGGGAATAGGCTCAGTGGGCAGCACAGTTTGCCTTTAGAGTGGATTAGAGGCTTTTAAAAACATTAGATAGAGTCTCACTAAAACTGTATCTTTTTGGGAAAGGCAAAGGGTGTAGTGGAAGAAAACATGCTGGGCTAAGAAACAACCGTGACCAGTTTTATTTATTTCTGCTTTCTTACTAGCAAGCTGTGAGGCTTTGGGCACATGATTTAGCTTTTCTGAGCCTCAATTTCCATGTGTAAGGGATGAGGGGATTGGACTAATTTCTCTCATCCTTTCCAATTCCCCGAATTTTATCGTCATCATCATTATTATTTTTAAGTAATCTCTACACCCAACATGGAGATTGAACTCACAGCCCCAAGATTAGGAATCATAAGTTCTACCAAATGAATCAGCCCAGACACCCCACCCCAAATTTTATTTTTTAAAAAGATTTTATTTATTTATTTGAGAGATCATGCATGCACAAGCAGGGGTAGGGGCGGAGGGAGAAGGAGAAGCAGACTCCCCCCCACCCCCTGCCCCCGAGCATAGAGCCTGATGTGGTACTTGATCCCAGGACCCTGGGATCATGACCTGAGCCAAAGTCAGATACTGACTGAGCACCCAAGCCCCCCCATTTCTGACGAAATATATTCATGCTCACTGGAGAAAATCGGGAACATGTGGAAAAGGCAAAATCGGAAATAAAAATCACCTTAGTTCTACCACCCAGGAGATAGCCCTTAATGTTTTTCAATGCCTACATGTTACTACTTTTTTTTTTTTTTTAAGATTTTTCTTATTTATTTGACAGAGATCACAAGTAGGCAGAGTGGCAGGCAGAGAGAGAGAGAGAGAGGGAAGCAGGCTCCCTGCTGAGCAGAGAGCCTGACGCGGGGCTCGATCCCAGGACCCTGAGATCATGACCTGAGCCGAAGGCAGAGGCTTAACCCACTGAGCCACCCAGGCACCCCACATGTTACTATTTTTAAGAATCAAATTCATACAACGTATTTTATTGAACAGCTAATCTGCAGGTAGTGTCAACCACTGAAGGAAAATAAAGGTGAGTAAACATGGGCTCTGCCCTCCAGAAACTGATAATTTAACGCTAAACACTGTTCCCTCAAGTTATGTGCACCGAGTACTTCCCTTAAAAGAGAGAGGCCCCGGGGTGCTGGGGTGGCTCAGTGGGTTAAAGCCCCTGCTTTCAGCTCAGGTCATGATCTCAGGGTCCTGGGATTGAGCCCCACATTGGGCTCTCTGCTCAGCAGGGAGCCTGCTTCCCTTCCTCTCTCTCTGCCTACTTGTGATTTCTGTCAAATAAATAACTAAAAATCTAAAAAAAAAAAAAAAAAAAAGAAAGAAAGAAAGAGAGAGAGAAGCCCTTCCATCTGTCACTTAAATTCATGGAGTTATAATGCCCTTTATGATGTAATTTTGCTCATGTTGGAAGACTACACCCCCCATGTTATTCCTTCTCTTACATTCAGAAGTAGAGAGCTCATTGGCCGGCTACTGAAGGTGGGACAGACTTTCCCTATAACATCCATTTCTTTGACTACCAATCCTGACCATCCCTCATCTTATGGGGGAAGCTGCTTGTCCCTTTGACTCTCTCCTGCTCCTTTTCAAGCTGCACTGCCACCTCTGCCATTCTGCCCGATGATAGTATAATGCGCAATAGGACAGCAGCAGAGCTGGAAGCCTGACAGGGGAGAGAGCTTTAGGAGTAACTCATCGTCTGGAAGTCAGCCCTTCTTCCCAGGGCACCACCCACCATACGGCTGGAAGCATCAAAAGATCCTAGAAATCGACGGGCACCTGGCTGGCTCATTTAGGGGAGCGTGTGACTCTAGATCTCAGGGTTGTGAGTGCAAGCCCCACATTGAGTGTAGAGTTTACTAAAAACAAAAAACAATAAACAAACAAACAAAAAACTTAAAAAAAAAAATCCTAGAAATCTAGCCTAATGTGTTAGGAGAGAGAGAGAGAGCAGGCAGAGGGTAGGAGTACTGAGAGACTGACTTACTTGGAGAAAATGTGTAAATAAAATGTGAACTTTCATTCAGCATGCCAGAGCTGCTTTATTTATTCATGAAATTTTATGTGTCTTTTTCCACTCCAGTTTAGAAGTGGAAATGTATGACCTCTTCTCTGCCTGGCAGAATGCCCTGCTTACACAACACCATCCCTGTAACCTCGCCCTAGTTTCAGGGGAAACTGGGTCTGTAGCCGAAGCAATTAAGAGCAGTTTTCCTCACCTTCCCTGAATGTAACATTCCCATGCCCCCTCCAAATAAATGGAAGTTCGAATAGTAAAGACTGTATATATTTTTTTTCTATCACAGACCTTGAGTTATGATTTTCTTGAATTTAGCTTAGTTAAATGACTACTGCCATTCCATTATTTGAAAAAGATCCTCTGCTTACCCCTGCAAATAGAATTTGTCTTCCAAAATGCAGGAAAGAGACACGAAAGAAGGAGTAAAGGTTGCTGATGGCTTGCATTTGGGATTTCCTAGAAATTTCCAAGAAATTTAGGCCTGACCATAACTACTTGGGTGTTACTGAGAAAAGCAGTTAGAAACCAAGAAAAAACAACATGCAAGGTTGAAGATCAATTTTGGCCTTTAGGTGGAGAAGGAAATTCACATCCTGTAACAGAAATGGACCTTGGAAAATCTATCTTCCTCATAAGAGTGACACAGACAACAAGCCGCCTAGGAGGTTTGGTGGCGTTCAGCTTGGAAGAGAAGGTACAGGATTCACGCCCACACTGGCTGTCTAGATATTTGGAGGGCTGTCACCTAGAGGAGGGATTACATTTGTTTCTGTGTGTGAGGCACAGCAGTTGAACTGATATATTAGTGTGTAAAAACTCGAGAGAGAGATTTCTCGTTTGTATAAGAAGACATTTCTAGGGAGCTGTACAGGGCTGGAAAGAGATGTTTGCACAAAGAGGCAGACAGTGTCTGGTCACTGGGCAGAGGCAGGGAGACTGCCTCTGCTCCCTTCTGATTACATCTTCCTCTTGCTGGCTTCCCTCCAGCCACACCTCTTTCTCTCAGCTCTCCAAAGGAGCCAAGCTCTTTCACCCACTGCAGTTACCTGGGATGCCCGTGTGTCCCGACTCCCAGGGCCTTCAGCCTGTGAAATCTTGTTTTTCCTTGAGGTCTCAGCTTACTGGTCTCATCCTTGTACAGTTCTTTCCTAATTCCCTTATCTCAAGAAGGTCTTACTGTTAAAACTGTGCTGTAATGTCTTACATTTTTCCTTTATAGCACTTACCAAATTTAGGCAGATATGTATATCGTGTATCTCACATGTATACACACACACACACACACACAATTTACAGGAAACAACACATTTGTTTAATGTATGTTTCAGCACTACAAGGTAAGCTTTGCACAAGGTACCATGTCTGTGTTTTTCATTCCTCTCTTCTGTTGTGAACGGTGCTTGAAACATGGTAAGAGCTCCATAAATGCATTAATAGATAAAAAAATTAATGAGATTCGTGCACCAAAGTCTTACATATTATTACTCTGAGAGTGGGAGGCCAGCCACTTGGAGACGTTTTACATGGCTCCTGGACCAGCACGAAATAACATTATATCACCTTGTATAGAAGTAATTTCTTCTCCGTTTACTTTCAGTCCTTCTGATTTTGTCAAAGAGAACAATTTGTTTTGGTGACCGTCTGTAACTGCCCTGTGTACACCTGCCAGTTTCCCTTGTAAACAGAGATCAGGCCTCAGCAAGCAACACTGTCTCCTGAATTTAATAACATGTTGTATTATTGTATTCATTCATAGGTTACCTTTTATTCGTGGCAAGTCATATTGATTTTTATTTTATGGCGGTGATCCAAAGTTTTCTTTTAAAATAAGAGTGTTTAAGTAAAACCGTGGGTTTCTTTAATGAATAATACTAAGTAAATAGTACATTTAATGGTATGACAATGGTTCTTGAATGACTGAAGTTTTGGTTCTTAAAGGGTCTGAAATTTTGGAACAATGTAGTCCAACCCCAAACCAGTTCAGGTTCATGGCAAAATAAATGTTATTAGGTGAAAGTTTCATAAAGCCAAATGTATTTATTGTCATTCTGGTAGTGTGTCTTTTTTTTTTTTTAATCTTTTAAAAAAATAGATGATTTTTTAAAAATATTTTTTTATTTGAGAGAGAGAGAAAATTAGCAAGAGAGCACAAGCAGGGGGAGAAGCAGAGGGAAAGGAAGGAGCAGGCTCTCCGCCAAGCAGGGAGCTTGACAGGGCTCAATCCCAGGACCCTGGGATCATGATCTGTGCTGAAGGCAGACACTGAACAGATTGAGAGACTCTGGCACCCCTAGATGTTGATATTAAAAAAAAAAAAGAAAAAGAGAAAGAAAACTCACTTGGCAAAATAAAGTATTTGCAGGCTCATATTGCTGCTTCCCTTTTAATTATGTAGGGTTGCTAGTGTGGGAGAGGCAACGTCACCTGCCTTGGAATCCAGAAGTCTGGGGCTCAGTGCTGTTAGAGGACCTTTGTGGTCCCTTCCAGTGTGGAGAGAGGAATTAATAGTTGCAGGTGAAATCTTGTTTGCTCCCTGCGGGAATAGCCTTTGAGGCAGAAATTCTGTGTGTGTGTGCGCGCACGCACGTATACACACACACACACACACACACACACACACTCAGACACACACAGACACACACACACACACACCCCTCCCCAGGGTTAAGTGCAGATGTATTATACCACCCTTTCTGTTAAAAGGATTTGTGTGATTTCTACTATTTCAAATAGAGAGTAGGGATTCCAAGAACAGATTATCATCAGCTTGTGATGGGATGCCCTCTTGATAACCTTTTGGAAGTTGCAAATATGTAAGTCGAAAATGCATTCGGTACACCCGCCCTACAGAACATCACAGCTTAGCCTCCTCTGCCTTAACTGCTGGGCGAGATCATCTCACACAAGGCCTGTTTTGTCAGAAAGTGTTGAATATCTGTGCTTGCTTGGGAAGTGAGAAACAGAACGGGTGTCTGAGCCCAGAAGGTTGTGTGATCACATGGCTGACTGGGAGCCGTGGCTCCCCCTGCTGCCCAGCGTCACCAGAGGGTGTGGGGCTATGGAGAAGGACTAGTACTCATACTAGTGCTCGACTCATACTCTCAAGTAGAGTTTCTACTGAATGTGTATAGTCTTCACACCGTCATAAAGTTGAAAAATCATTAAGCTGAACCATTGTGAGTTCTGGACTGCCTCTACCATATCTGTTGATGAGAGATGATGGGTCAGTAGTTTCCAGAAATCCTCAGTTGCAAATGAAGGGTACAACAGGGGAAGAGAGATGCTTGGGAGCTGGGTATGTGTGGCTGTTCCCGTAGCGGCTGCTTCCAAAGGAGCTGGGAATGGGACGGGAGGGGTCTGAGGGTGGTGGGCAACTACGTGGCTGACGTGTGTTCTGAGGGCAGCAGCCTCCCCATTTTCTGAGGTGGGTTGTCGGGGCTGAGCAAGGAGGAGAGCAGTGGGTGGCATGGGAGTCAGAGGCTGGCCATCTGTGTAAGGATCTGCAGCACAAGTGGGACCAAGCCACCAGGCAGCTGCCTGAAAAGACATTGGCCGATTGTAACTGCTGCTTTTACCTGCTGTTTGTGTCTGTGCTGAATTTGCTTTGCTTTCAAAAATCCAAACTCTGGGGCTAAGATGCTTATGTCTCCATTAGACATTCAGCTAAGATACTAAGAGTGGAGAGATTATGGCCTTACTGATTTTGTCACTTTTGGCAACTGCCTGATTAAAAAACATGCAAAGAGGGGTGCCTTGGTGTCTCAGTCAGTTAAACATCTGACTCTTAGTTTCTGCTTGGGTCCTGATCTCAGGGCCATGAGATCGAGCCCCTCATGGGGCTTCACGCTCAGCACAGAGCTGCTGGAGATGCTCTTCCTCTCCCTCCCTTTCTGTACCTCCCCCTGGTCCAGCATGCACACATGTTCTCTCTCTCTCTAATAAGTGAAATCTTTATAAATAAGTTAATTAATTTTTAAAAAATCAACCAAACCAGATGACTTAAATGATGTAATCCATGTCAGTGTTTTGGTTTTGCATATGAAGCTGCTGTCCTTGGGGGCATTGTTTCTGTGACCAGTATCATCTGTCGCCATGTGAGCCTGTTGCCGTTGGTGTGTATGTGTGTGCACGTGTATGCTCACATACATCCAAGTCAGTGGCTCCTGTTGATTGCAGATCTGAGCCTTGTGATCAAAGATCAGCACCTTCAACTCAACACTCAGTGGATATTTATGGAGAACTTAGTATTTGTCAGGTTTTGTGGAGAGGGGTGCTCTGTGAATGGATGTGTCCATGTCTACTCATGCATACAATTAACAATTGTAATAGTATCGTGTAAGTTAAGCAAGTGGTCTGAATAAGGGATCAACAAAGTGCTCGAGGACTGGGGTACTTGGGTGGCTCAGTTGGTTAAGGGGCCGACTTGATTTCAGTTCAGGTCATGATCTCAGGGATGTGAGATTGAGCCCCACATGGGGCTCACTCTGATTGTGGAGCCTGCTTGAGATTCTCTCCCTCTCCCTCTCCCCTGCCATGCGTGTGCACTTTCTCTCTCTTTTTAAAAAAAAAAAAAATCTCAAGGATCGAAGAGGAAGAAGCATTTAATTCTAGGTGGAGATATTAAGGAAGGCCTTATTGAAGGGACATTTGATCTGGGCCCCAAGAAGAGGGCACAGCAGAGAGGGGAAGTGGGGAGGATAACAGGGCATGAATAAAGGTGTGGGGAACGTTGACTTGGGGAATGCTGTCATGAAGTAAACCTCGAGGTTGGGAGCACAGCACAGTGGAGACAGTCCCGGCATTCAGGGGAGGATGTGAGTACCACAGGCAGCGGAAGGAGGTCAGGAGGGGGTGCGGGCAGAACCCGAGAAGAATTTCAACCTGATAGATAGTCATCAGTTAATAAAAATCTTTGTAAAGAAGATTCCAGTGGACATATACTTTGCTTTACATTTTGGTATTGGGGGGTATGAGTTTAAGAACATATGAATTATGTGACAGATGACCAAATGAGTAATGTCCTCCAGCAGGGTATGATTTTCTCTAGTACTTACATCATGATCCCTGGAACTGTGTTTTCTCCTGAAAGTCAGAATTCTTTGATTGTATACACTTAGAGATATCTTCCTACTTTAAAGTATGTTTTCTATTGTAAGAGGTGATCTTCTCCCAAAATAAGCCAAACGTTACACTTTTAAATTAGAAACAACCTGAAACCAATGAACCGAACTGCAAATCGGCTGTCTCTGCTGGGAACCCTTCTGCGTTACACGGAGTGGTCCTTCCGCCAGCAGGTGGCGATAGTGCTGCCCTGCAGTTTCAGTTTTTCCTTTTTGGTTAGTTGTGTATCCTTTGCGGACATACTACCTGTTCATTATACAAAAACTTAGAAGGTGCTTTGGGCACGGGTGGGTGGAGGGACATAGCTGCTCCAGCTGCAGATGGTTACCATTACTGTTACATAGATTATAATCACTGTCGGCAGATCTCATTTTGGCTTTGCGTTTGAAGCTGCTGCCCTTGGGGGCTTTGTGTCTGTGACCAGAATCATCTGTCACCATGGTCCGATCCACCATCACATGGGCCGATGATTACAGATCACTGGAGGTGTGGACCACGGTCTCCACCACCATAGCCGCCTCCTGAAAGAGCAGAAGGAGAAAGCAGAAGCACTTCCCAGAACTGTGTCCTGCTTCAGGGACAGACCTGCCTGTGGCAGGCACGGGGCTGATGCTGGAACTGCTGGTGAGACTTGGGCTCTTGGCCAGCCGGGCCCTTGGCCAGGCATCTCAGTGCAGGCTGCAGCCCACCACACTCGGCAGGTCAGCACCATCAGGGACTGGCTCAAACCACAGCACCCATGTGCCATGGCACAGAGCTGGAGGGACCGGGTGGCGGGCTCACTTGGTTCTCACACGCTGGGCACGAGAAAGCAGACTCGCCTGTATGGTGTTTCCGACTGAGCCATCTACGTTGAACCCCGTCTTTTTATCAATAAAAACAATTTTTGAGATCCAGATTGCTTGTTAACAAACCCTCTGATACTGATCAAAGATAAAGGGAGTTGAAGCCTTATAATGACTACCTCTGAGGTCTCAACTTTTTATTAATAGTTCCCATGCTAAATACTTGCCTCTAGGGTAGGCATTAAAATTCACATACCTGTGTGTCATGGTTGGTGCTGGTACATTTGGAAGAGAATCAGGGACACTTTTTCAATTTATGTGTAGAGTTTGTGTGTATATACAGGTAAACTACTTAACACTTTTCAGTTTATCTTCTTTGTGTATATATTGCTCAACAAAAGTGAACAAAAGTGTAAAAAATGCTGTATATTGTTTTGGCCTACTGTTGTCATTAATAACACGTTATGAATGTATTTCCAAATACATACTTCTGCATTATTAGTTTTAATGGCTGTATAGTGCTCCATGTAATAATTTACCTCCAGCTCACTATGCAGGACCTTTTTGATTTTTCCAACTTTTTATTGTTATAGGTATCCCTAAAAAGATTGTCTTTGTGCTTGTTTCTTTGTATACTTGTTTTATTAAGATACATTCCTGGAAATGGAATTGCTGCATCATAGGGTTTGCACATTAAAATAACGTTTAAGGGGCACCTGCGTGGTGCCGTCTCTTAAGCTTCCAAGTCTTGGTTTTGGCTCAGGTCGTGAGATTAGGGTCATGAGGTCAAACCCTGCATGAGGTTCTATGCTCAGAGAGTGGAGTCTGCTTAAGACTTTCTCTCTGCCTCTGCCCCTGCCCATCCCCGCATGGGTATGCTTTCTCTCTTGCTCTCTTTTTTTCAAATAATAAATCTTTTCTAAAACATTTAAAACAAAACTTCAAATTATTCTTTGAAAAAATGTAACAACCTATACTCCCACCGGCATCTGCTTTCTTAAATACTCTCCCACACTGTAAAGCATATTAAAGAAAAACATTTGCCCATCTGATAGGTAAAAAATGGTCACTCATGTTAATCTTTCTAAGTTGGACTTTTAAAATTATATTTTTTATTTATTTTCTCCTTTTATTGTTTCAGATATTGGGAGTACAGGAAATCAGCCCGCTGTACACTTACTCCCCCATCAGCTGCCAGATGCCTTAAATTTATTCTTCAGATTGGAATGCATAAAGTCAACTTAAAGAATTTTCAGTCATCACATTTTCCTAATTGAAGCCCCTGTCCAAAAGTGGGGCAGTGTTTCAACTGTAATATTTCGGGTACTGCTCCCAGGATCTGTCTGGTATCGTTTGAGACCTTCCTTTAGGACTGGATAAAGGTAATTTTTAACCTACCAGACTGCCCAGAGATGATGGTGAGATGCTTGGGTTGTCAGCATTGAAACTTGTCAAAGTAATACTCCTGTAACACAGTATGAGATGAAAGCTTAGAGTTATGGAGCTCATTTGCAGGAGGTAGACAGCCAAGGAGACACCTAACCACAGAGGCATACTCTTTCAGCAGAATTATCTAGTTTTCTTGTCTACAACTAATTAAACCAACCATAAAATTGCTGTATCTTAAGTTCAGCTGGTGGGTTTTAGGGAAGTGGTACAGGAGTGTTTGCTTTCCTTCCCCCCTCATCAGTGTTTTAGGAGTCTGCATAGGAACCCTGGGCCAAAGTAGTCTGGAGAGAGTGTTTCTGAGTTGTTTAGACATAGGAAAAGGGGACTAGCTTCCAAATGCAGGTGACCCTGTCCGCTATGGCTACCGAGAACCACTTTCCTCCTTCCCCCTCTCCCTGCTGCCTGATGCTCAAAATTGCTTTCAACAAATTCGGCTCTCTCTAAATAAGGGATTTGCATTTCCAGCTAAGACCTAAAATGAAAATAAGTTGATATGTAACCGAATGACTGCAAGTTCACATTGAGGTGTAAATGACTTACCTCAGATCTCTCTGAGAGGAGGACTGTGCTCGGAAAAAGGGGATGAGGTGAGCAAGCTCCACAGAAAGGAAAGAGCCAGAAAGGAGAAGCCGGAGTACAGAGCTGAGTATAGGGCCGTGCACTTTGGTCTAAAACTCCCCTTGGATGACAGGTTTGCCTTTCAGGGCCTTTCCCATTGTGTTGCTGGTGTTTTAGTGGAACAACTCGTGAATAAGTTGGCATTTTAATTACTGCATTTAGCTTATTCTGTTGCTGAGGAGAATTTTCTACCCCCCCCCCCCCCGCCTCCCTCTCTGGCTGTGCTAACAAAGGTATGGTAGGTATTTAGTGAACATTTGGCTTCTAGTTCTTTAATAGATGCTCTTCTTTGAAAGAATGTACATATGCTGATCAGATGCTTCCTACCGAATAAAGTAGCTGCTTCCCACTTTTGAAAATCTCCAGTCCACTCTCATCGGCAGCGCTCTTGTCTCTCTGGATGGTAGCCCCGGGTCCTGTCCCTTCCCTGTTCCGTCACTGCTCTGCTGCTCGCCGTCCTCCATGCCAACGTCCTGCCGCTGTGTCTTCTCCAGGATCTTTCTTAAATCTCATCTCCTGGACTCTCCTGCCTTCTGTGTTCACGCAGGCCTAAACAGTTTCTGACCACACATTTTCCCTAAAATCCCTGTTCTTTTCGTTATCTGTAAGTGTCCAATTAGTAAATTCTTTAAAAAGAAACCCTTTTGAAAATATGAAAGGAATGAATTGTTATTGTAAAAAATGTAAGTATAGAGTCATGGAGAATTCCTTCCTCTCCCTGTCCCCACCGCACCAGGGCTAATATGCCTGACGTGGTTGGTTGTATATCTTCTCAGACTTTTCCTATTCACATATGAACATTTTTATGTGTAAATAATATACAAAATCATTTCTACAGAAAAGGATCACACACTATGACTTGTCTTTTAAAATGTAGTATGCTGTATATGAGCTTTATTTCATTCTTTTTCATGGCTTTATTGTTCTGGTGTATGGCTCCATCATAATTTATATAAATAATCCCATATCGTTGGATATTTATGTTGCTCCACTATCCTCTTGTTATACACAATGATATATAGACCTCTTTGTGTGTTTTCTGACGTTCCTCTGTTCCTCTCCATAGGAAAGGAACATCTGGGTCAAAGGGGAGGCACATTTTAAATACCGATGAATACTCCCAGAGCACCCTTGAAAGAGGCAATTCTTAGCCCCAATTTACACTCCCACTGGCAAAGCCTCATTTAGTCAAGTCTCCCCTGTAGGGTCACCTTCTCAGGGAAGCCTGACTCATCACGTGTACCTCCAGGTGTTGTGGGGTGCCCCTCCTTTCTTCTCAGGTTTTCCCCCAAAGTGCTATTATCGTCCCAAATTCAGGCACTCGTCTCATTTTTTTTTTTGAATACCCGCTAAATAATCTGTGTCTACCACACCGCCATCTTTATTCTTCCTTTTAACTTTTTTCCAATTTCTTTTTTTTTTTTTTTAAGATTTTATTTATTTATTTGACAGACAGAGATCACAAGCAGGCAGAGAGGCAGGCAGAGAGAGAGAGGGAATCAGGCTCCCCGCTGAGCAGAGAGTCCGATGTGGGGCCCGATCCCAGGACTCTGAGATCATGACCTGAACCGAAGGCAGAGGCCTAACCCACTGAGCCACCCAGGTGCCCCAACTTTTTTCCAATTTCAAAAGTAACCCATGTTCACTGTATGAGATTCCAACATTAGGAAAATACTTTATGTTAAGGAAATATAAAAACATCTCTGTAGTGTTAGAATATGAAAACATGAATTCAGAGGGATCTGTGCAGCCCTGTGTTTCCTGCAGCAGTATTTCCCATAGCTGCCATATGGAAGCAGCCCAAGCATCCTTGATAAGGGAATGGATGAGGAAGATGAGGTATTTATATACCATGGAATATTATTCAGCCATAAAAAGAATGAAACCTTGCCATTTGCAATAACGTGGATGGATCTAGAGAGTATAACACCAAGAGAAATGCATCAGTCAAAGACAGATACCATATGATTTCACTCACATGGAATTTAAGAAACAAAATGGTGAACAAAGTGGGATAAAAGGAGAAAAACCAAAACCAAACCAACCAAACAAAAAAACCCCCAAACCAAGCTTGGCTTAGCTATAGAGAACAAACTGATGGTTCCTAGAGGGGAGGTGTGGGGGAGGGTGAAGTAGGTGAAGGGGATTAAGAGTGCACTTACCTTGCTGAGCCCCGAGTCACATATGGAGCTGTTGAATCACTATATCGTGCACCTGCAACTAGTATAACATGGTATATCAACTTCACTGGAATTAAAATCAACCTCTTTTTAAATCTCTGTGTTTTAGATAATCATCCTCTGTGCTACTCACCCAGACCTCCGTCATTAGCACTTCGAGCCTGTGCTGTACTGAGATGCACATCCGGCTTGCCCACAGGCCCGACTTGCTAGAGAGAAGGGGCTGTGTCCTCTCATCTTTGTGCCCAGCGCCTCTTGTGCTTGGCTGCATAGTGCTTGCTCGGTAAATGCTTGTCGCCTGGAAGGAAAGGGAGTCAGACGGGCCTCAGAAAGCATGCCAGGTTACTTAAGCCTCTCTGGACACTGTGCAAGGTGTGGATTTTTTTTCTTTCTTAGTCTCCTTTAAAAGAGCCCATGTCTTTGCATGGGCTTTCCCACGGTGCCAGACTCTCATGGAAACTCTGATGCTGATGAAATGCATCCTCTTCTAGACAGCTTGGTTTCACAGCCATTAGGATCTGTTTAGTTCCTCTAACAAAGAAAATGCAGGAGCTGGGGAAGCAGTTATCAGCTGAGGGAGATTGGTGTTCCAGTACGATTTGTTGCTATGTGTGTTTATTACTTGCTGGCTCTGTGCTCATCAAGTCAATACCCCACCTTCTGCTAAGCCAGGCAATCTGGTGAGATAGGCAGTGAAGCTCCGTTCAGGTTCCAGAATCGAGCAGTGACAACAGTGAGACCTGCCCCTATGCTGAGTGCCTACCATGGGGGGGATGTCTTACATGCCACTCGATCTGCATAAAAACACTAGGAGGAAAGTATAGTTCTTCTTCTAGTTCCCGATATTCAGCCTCAGGCGGGTAAACTTCCCAAGGTTATACAGCTATTAAGTGGTAGTGTCTGGCTTTGGATCCCTTTTGCTTACAAATCATCTTGCGTCCCCTTTTCCATCCTCTTTCCGTGTTCTGTAGCCCCCAACATGGTTCTTTCATCACAGACCTGGAGAAGTAGGTCATTTGGTAGAAGAGTCTGGAGACTTCGCTCTTGTTCATTGAAGACACGATTTGAATCCTTGAGAAAACTGGATTTTTAACTTGGTTTTATTCTCGTTTTCTAAAATTGTAGACTCCTGGAGATGAAAGGGATCAGGTTCATCCATTCCCATTCTGCTGGGGGAGGGGCAGGTGACCCCATGACTATGGCCCGTTCTCACCATCGCACTAGACAGGCTTCCAGATTTTACTGTATGAATGAAAAGTCTGGTGTTACTTGGGACTTCCATGGGTGCAGAGCTGGAGTGTAATAGAAGTAAACATCATAAGTAAACTATAAACAGAAACCTAAGGGCAGGCTTCTCTGTTGCCCCCATGAAGAGAGACAAATTGTTCCAAAGTCATGTTCCTACCAAGAGACAAAACAAGACCAGCTTTCTTTTTGATTTTGTTCACACCATCCCAAGTGGTTCGACGTTCCTCTCATTTTTACTGATGTGTAGAAAAGTAGACCCGTGTTCATAAGTGCGGTTCTGAAATTTTAAAGAAAATTCTTTGCTTATTTTACTTTATATTGCATCAGACCCCCAATAGGACCAGGCTAGCACTCCATAGTCAGACACATTAGTACACCTGCAGTGTGACTTCCGTTATCCACACTAGATGGAATAAGTAAAGACTGTCATTACGTCATTTCAGGTCAGATTTGTGCTACCGAATGCTTTGCATTCACTTCAGAAAAAACTTGCAGTTTTCAGAACTTAGGGGGTTTCAGAATTACAGATAAAGGATTGTGGACCTATAATTTTCTGCCTCGTTTTTTATTTATTTATTTTTAAAGATTTTATTTGTTTATTTGACAGACAGAGCTCACAAGTAGGCAGAGCAGCAGGCAGAGAGAGAGGAAGGGAAGCAGGCTCCCTGCTGAGCAGAGAGCCCGATGCGGGGCTTGATCCCAGGACCCTGAGATTGTGACCTGAGCCAAGGGTAAAGGCTTAACCCACTGAGCCACCCTGGCGCCCCTTTTCTGCCTTTTAAAAAAAGTATTTATTTTTTAGGGACAGGGAATGTGAGCACGGGTGCAAGTACAGGGAGGAGCACAGGGAGAGGGAGCAAGAGAGTGCCTGATCGCGGCCTGAGCTGAAGTCAAGAGTCCGACAATGGACTGAGTCATCCAGGTGCCCCTATAATGTTCTCCTTTTTCGTGCCATCAACAGAATGTTTGATAGAGGACCCTCCTACTCTTTGTTGAAAGCAAACAAATTTGTTTCCATGGAAAGGCCTTCCTCCCTGCCACTCAGGGGCTGCCCGGCACCATTCCTGTGTGTGCCTCTTTGGCACCTGAGTGCCAACCTTGACCATGCTCGGGAGCTCTGCCTGACCACCACCCGAACCAGTTCCTGCAGCCGCATTCCCTGTGTCCTCTCTTAAGCAGGTGTGGAGGACAGTGCCTTTCCATCGTCATCTTTGTGAGGACCAGCCACACTTCCCACAACCCAGCAGGCTGCTTTTCTGGATGCCGCACACTCCCTAAGCCTTTGTTCCTTGGTTCTGGGAGCCTTCTCCATGGAAACCATTTTGGCTGCTCTCATTGCGTTCCCAGGTGGTCTCCGAGGCTTCGCCCACACAGCGCCACGCTGAGAAACGCGGTCTGGCCCACAGGTTTCCTTCTCACGTTTGAACTGCTTATTTGGGCTCGTGGCACAATCCCAAGGGTTTTTTCTGCAGAGGGATGGGTCTCAGCCTGCCTGGGGACCAGGCTGCTGTCTCTCGCTCTGCTCAGTGTGAGACGCACACGCCTCTCCCTCCCGCGACGATGCCTCACGGCTTCCATCGCAGGCCGAAGCCGGATGGTTTGACAGACTCTTGCTCCTTCCATTCTGGTTCCTCGTGTTCTGTTTAGCTATTGCTCTTCCAGTCGGTGGAGTATGTCAAGCAGTGAGTGTCCTCAGAAGCCATTTTTACCGGGAAGGGCCTGGCCGTCGGGGCTGGTGACGAGAGCTCGACAGCTGGCTGCGTCGGCCTCCCCGAGCCCCTGGCCCCTGCCAGTGTTCATGCCATGTGGCTCCCGGCGCCACAGCCTTCGGTCAGCCCGGCCTTACATTGCCTGGGAGACAAGGTCTAGTGAGACCTCACGATTTACAGCCTGTTCTCAGGCTGCGAGGTTTTCTCCGGACGTGGTCTGTTCCCTTAATCTCCCTGACTGGGGGGGTATATACGTCTTTGAACTCTGCGGCAGAATTCCCTCTCCTGCACGCAGGGCCTTGAACAGGGGTCCAAAGGAGATGGACTTCAGGGGGTCCATGGACTTCTGAACTCTTGTGTGTGAACGTGTATGTGCGGAGAGGCTCGCGCTGCGTTCTCAGCATAACGTTCTAAGACAGAGCACAGCCCCAGGAAAACTGTTGTTTTCTGAGCCTCTGGAAAATGAGAATGATGGTAGATCTTATTACCCCATTCATTTGAATGAAACTGCAATGAGAAAATGCCCAAGACAGTATCCATAAGCATTCGAAATGTATCAGCTGTCAGTATTGGTCTGAATCTGGGATCCTCAAAAGATGAAAATTAGGTGCTGCCTTTTATTCCTTAGAAGCAGGTGGGAGATACGTCATCGGTAATAATTACCAACATTCTTAGAGCCCTTTATGTTGTACAAAGCACCTCTGTGGTATTGCCTTCTGTGATCTTGGCCCTACCCTTGCTAGTAGGGTGGAGAGACTGCCTGACTTCCCTTTCGACAGCTGAGGGAGCTGAAGCTCAAGGGAGACCAAGACAGCACAGCTAAGAAGGCTCAGAAGGATGGCTTCCGCTCCCAGACAGACAGATCTCGAGACAAACAGGGCACTGAGTGTGAGGTGTGTCTTGACCCTTGAGGTATAGTCAGGAGGGGCAGTCAGAGAAGGCTTCCTGGAGTCAGTGACACTTAACCTGAGCCCTGAGCTGTAGGTAGGAAACAGCCAGGCAGAGTCAGCCAAGGGAGTGTTGCACGTAGAAGCTGCAGGAGAGCCAATGCCTAGAGACAGGGAGACCTCACGGGTCAGGTGCTTCTTGGTAAGAGAGGATGCTGGTGAGCAGAGATTTAAGGCAAAAAGAGCCGTTTCCTGGACACCCCCCCACCCCAAACATCCCATCCACAAAGGAGATGAATGTCTGAAGGAGTAGAGTGGAGAATTAAGGTTGGTTTCACAGACATACCTACAAACCAGGAAGCCATTTAAAATAATTCTGAGGAAGTCTGACGGCGTGTTTGGTATGTTAAGTGAGGAACTGTATATGTAATTGCCCGTTGACCGTGACTCCAGCTATGTAAAGTGAGTCTACAGATGGCGAAGCCTCAGAAGTGAAGTGAAAGAAGGAAAATAACTCTGTGTTAAGGTGATACATTTGAAAAGCTCCTGTTGATGTGTCATTTGTCAGTTTGGTTTTAGTTACTGAGTATTTGTAATTTGTGTTTTGTCTGTCTGTTGTGCTCCCAGTGTGCCTCCTGGGGGGTCAGGGCTCCAGCATTCCACTGGGCCTCTGGCCTGTTTGGTTCCAAGTCATTAATTCAGCCATTCAGGTCCCAGGCCCTGTGCTTGAGCAGGGATCCACTGGGTCTGTGTGTCCATCCCTGACTGGATCAGCAGTCAGAGAGCTCAGGGCCCCTGACCCTGGAGCAGCCCCCTCCCCATGGCTAGACAGAAACCCTTTGTGCTCAGAGCACCTGCCTGGGTGACTCAGTGGGTTAAGCATCCAGTTCTGGGCTTTGGCTTGGGTCATGTTCTCAGGGTCATGAAGTAGAGCCCTGCGTCCAGCTCTGTGCCAAGTCTGCTTGAAATTCTTTTTTCTTCCCTCCCCCTCTGCCCCTCCCTCCCCCTCTGCCCTGCCCCCGCTCCTCTCGCCTACAGCTCACACACACACACTCTCTCTCAAACGAATAAGATCTTTAAAAACAAAACAAAACGAAAAAACACTTGCTCTCAGAAATACCAGTAATTAATACTGCCGTTTTGTTCATGACAGGAAAGAGAAAAGGCAGTGCCAGGTGGTGAACAACGCTCCTTCCAGGGTCTAAAAGGCATGAGGCAGGGGGGATAAGTCAGCAGAGAGGTGACAGCCGGAATAACTGGGTACAGGTGGAAGTGTCCATTTGCCCTGGCTTGTAACTGTTTGGAAAATGGCCTGGCTCCTTCTAAGTTGTCACAGGGATCAAAGGCTTAGTTCCTTCTGAATGTGTTTGTGAGCATTTAGGTAGAAACTTGCCCTTTTATGCAGGTTGCTGAGAAGGCGGCGTGCTGCTATCGGATCAGACCTCAGCCAGCACCCTTTGTCTAGTGGCATTCTTTTTTTTTTTTTTTAAGATTTTTATTTATTTATTTGACAGACCGAAATCACAAGCAGGCGGAGAGGTGGGCAGAGAGAGGAGGAAGCAGGCTCCCTGCTGAGCAGAGAGCCAGATGCGGGGCTTGATCCCAGGACCCTGAGATCATGACCTGAGCCGAAGGCAGAGGCTTAACCCACTGAGCCACCCTGTCTGGTGGCATTCTTTATCCGTGTCTTGGGCACTCCTAAGCTTCTCTTCCTTCTGAAAGCATCCTCAAGACACGGGACACTTACAAATTGTGTTTAAGATAGGATAGACGGTATTTGCTTTAAAATGCTCCAACACCCATCCAGTGTGGGGAGGGACATGAATTAAGGGTGATGGATACATGGAGTTTTTATACTGTTCCCTGTACCTTGTTAATTTGAAGATTTTCACAAGCAAGAAAGACTTAAATAACTTTTAAAAGACTGATAACAAACTCCTGACTGGAAATGTAAAAACCCCTATGGGACAGTAGGCCCTCTGAAACCTTTGGGGACAGCTGACCCCAGATGCCGTGCCCTCCTTGGCCCCCAGAGTTCAGTGGAAGAGGAGCTCATAGGGCGGGGGAGGCAGAGATGCCCAGAGGCGGTAGCGCTCCGTGGCCATCAGGCTTCCCTGGGAGTTGTTTCGAGAACTGTAGTCTTACTGGCTCCCCAGAGAAGCTACTCCACCCCCAGCTTTCCACCATGGTCTCTGTTCAGTTAGAGGTTAGGGAATTCTTGGTTCATTCATTCATTCAGCAAATACTGGCTGAGCATTCTTCTAGAAGCTTAGGAGGTAGCCATGGGGTTTAAGTTCCAGTTGAGGATACATTCTGCTGTGGGGAGCCTGATGATCGACACATACACATAAATGAGCACAACCATTTCTGGGGGTGATTAAGTGATTGCGATGAAGACCCTTGCAGAGGACCCCAGGAAGGTTGGGGAAGACACCAGAAGCTCCTTTTATGGTGGGTGATTAGAAATGACCCCTCTGAGGAGGTACTCTTTGAGCTGAGGCACGAATGACAAGAAAGAACCAGCTACCAGTATGTAGAGAAGCGGCTTTCCCAGTAGAGGGGATGCAGAGAAGGGAAGGCAGCCTTGACACGGTGGTGAGACAGAGTGCGAGCTCCCCGAGGGTGAGGCGAGAGCTCCATCTTGGGTAGCTTCCTTTTCTTTCTTTACTCCTTTTCTTTTCTCCTTATTCTCTTTAAAGCGTGTTTCCTCCCATAGATGAATTTATCTGTCTGGCTTCCATTTTCCACCGTTTGTCTCTGGGGGTCATCCCTGAACCCCAACAGATATTCTCCATTGACTTTTGGTCAGGGATCCCTATGCTCCTGAAAGGAGACCAGGCTCACGGTGATGGGAAGATCTGTGTGGACGAGAGGTATACCTCACCTCCGGCAGTATCAGCATTGCTCATAAATAAATTACAAGTCAGAAGTCAGCTGTCAGTCCTCTGAAACTCACATTCATAGCTCTCACTTTTCACAAGTTGAATCAGAGATGTTAGTTGTGAACAGAACCTTAGGCATTTCATAGTAATGAGGTATATTTGAGGGGGAGAACCTGATTTTTAATTTTAAGAGATGACTATTCCCCAGATTGAGTAGAAAATAGAGATGGACACTCACAGAGCACTGATTGGAGCACACATTGGTGTTGACTTTAGAAGCTTACATGCCATAAACATTGGGGTGCTGCTGTGGGAGCACTGTGAATTGTGTAAAACTGATGATCACCCATACCCCTGAAACAAATCATACATTATATGTTAATTTAAACAAAAAAAGCTTACATGCCTTGGGGCGCCTGGGTGGCTCAGTTGGTTAAGTGTCTGCCTTTGGCTCAGATCATGATCCCAGGGCTCTGGGATGGAGTCCCATGTCCTGCTCCCTGCTCAGTGGGGAGTCTGCTTCTTCTCTCCCTCTGCCACTCCCCCGCCACTCCCCCTTCTTTACCTCTTTCTCAAATAAATCAAATCCTTTTAAAAAGTTAGAAATAGAGGCACCTGGGTGGCTCAGTGGGTTAAGTCTCCGCCTTCAGCTCAGGTCACAATCTCAGGGTCCTGAGATCAAGCCCTGCATCTGGCTCTCTGCTCAGTGGGGAGCCTGCTCCCCACTCCCACTCTCTGCCTGCCCTCTGTCTACTTGTGATCTCTGTCAAATAAATAAATAAAATCTTCTTTAAAATATTTATAAGAATTTAGAAATAAAAATTAAAGCATATATGCCATTTGACCAGGAAATTCCATTTCTAGGAGTTTATTCTAAGAAAATATCAGGTATGTGTGCAAAGGCTTGTCTGTAAAAATTTTCCTCACTGTGCTAAATGGGAAATGATCTAAGCGTTGAACAAGAGAGAACCGGTTAAAAGAATTATAGCTCATCCCTGCGCTAGAACACTATGGAGCCATTTAAAATAATACTGTGGAAGGGTGCTGACTGGCTCTAAATGTCACAGTCGCAGGCTCAAGCCCCATGTTAGGTGTGGAGCCTACTTTAAAAAAATGATGAAATAAAATGATATTGTAGAATGTTTAGTGGTGTAGAAAGCTTTATGTCAAGAATACTTTTGGCCACAGTTAATTAAAAATTATTTGGCACCTGGATGGCCTACTCTTGATCTCAGCTCAGGTTTGATTTCAGGATCACAAGTTCAAATCCCGTGTTGGGCTCCATGCTGAACATGGAGCCTACTTAAAAAAAAAATTATTTGCATTGGCTAAGTTAAGTAGGGATTTATGGAATGTAGGTAGCTGCCGGCCTTGGTTCAGTGGTTTAACCACAGCAGCACTACATCTGTGTAGTGTCTGTGAACCTGCTAATGCATGACAGATACCTCATGGTCACAAGAGGGCTGCTGCAGCTTCAGGCATTGAGTCTACCTCTAGAGCAGAGAAGTGACAGCTGCTCTCTCTGCCTTTTGTCAGGAAAGCAAAAACTTTCCTGCATTCTCCTGACTGATGTCTCTTTCATCTTATTGGCCCAAACAATGTCCTGTGGACAGCTCTGGTTGCAGGAGTTGTTAATAAAGTGAATATTTAGCTTTTCAAAACTAGAGCGTAGGCAGGGAGGTGAAGATTGGAAATGAGTATTGGGTCCCACAACCCACAGTGTCTGACACCGTGTTGAGTGACAAAGGTAGTTGGTAGAACAATATTCAGAGCCCCATTAGAGTACATAAAATAAAATGGATAGTTTATGAATTTTTGAAAACCAGAAAGAAAGACTCGAGTTTTATTTCTGAGTGGTTCATTTTCTTGTTTTACATTTTCAGAGTTTTCTACAATAGAGAGTTACTTTAACACACTCTCTCTCTCTGTCTCTCTCTCTCATCCCCCTTTAAAAGCCCTGAAGCTCTGGCTGGTGTGATTAGGTGTGAAGTGAATCTCCACTAAGTGCTGAGGAGCTTGTCACAGGTCTCATTGCCAGCTGGAGGCAGAGCAGGGCCAGGCCTCTCATGAGGCCTAGGCAGGGATTTGCACTAAAAAAAAAAAAAAAGAAAGAAAGAAAGAAAAAAATTATTGCTTTACTTCTGGACCTTCTTCCAAACGAGCATGAACTTTAATACCACCGCACCTGGTTGCCTCGGTGGCTCTGCTGGCTGACTGTTGGTTTTAGCTCAGGTTATGATCTCGGGGTCACAGGATTAAGTCCATATGCTTGCACTTAAGAGTCTCTCCTTCTCCCTCTGCCCCCCACCACTGTCTCCCTCTCTTAAAAAAAAGAAAAAAAAGTATGCCTAAATAAAGTTAAGGGAGCTTAACAGTTTTTTGTATGTCCCAGACTGTCTTCAGCTCTTTTGTTCATATGCCATGTTGCTAAACTGCTTTTCTCTAGAGCTCTTGGGCTTTCTAAAGTTTAGTCAGTCTACTTAATGTCTTTGAATTGTATGACATAGATGAATTCATTTTTTTCCTAATTTTTAATTTAAAAATATCACCAGCCTTTTTTGGGGGGGTCACTATTACTTTTTATCACATTTTGGAGCGGATTTTAAGCTAGTTAGGGGAAGGGTCATTCTTAGGACATTTTCTGGGAAAGGATTCTCAGTGTTGCCTTAGAATAATTGCAAAAGGAATCAGGTGACGAAATGAGACACGAGGAATAAGAGGATAGATTGGTTTTAAAAATTCAGTAAACACAGATTTGAGAGAATTTTTAGTGTCTTGGGAATTTTTTTCCCCTCAAGGGCTGCAGGGTCTACTTTGTCAGTGGAGCATGGTTTAACCCCAACAGAAGTGTACACCAAGGTTTCTGATGGATTGCTAAGGAAATCCAGAAAAGTGAGAGACGGTGCATCTCTTTCAATTTGTCTCGCGCGGGCAAGCCAGCCCGCTCACTCTCTGAGGTTGTTCAGGAGAGCAATTAATAGCACCCCAAAGAAAAGGGCATGCCAGGAAGTGTCCGTCCTGATCTCCCAGGACTTGCCAGACTTCCAGCCTTTTCTCTTCCCTGTGGCCTACAGACTCTTTCCAGTGCCCTTGGTCCTATGCAGAGTAACCTTTAAAGCTCCCTGGGAATAGCGGGGAGAGGGGCTCTGGGTGGGGTAGGGCAGGGGGGTGCGGATGAGAGAGGGGGGTGTGCACTTTTCATTGCCTTTGTCCTGGAGCTCTTCCTGGTTTAAACTGGTTTTCCTCCCTTCCCTTCCAAGGGAGCTTTCCACCAGTAGAACAAGCAAGCTATGTGCCAGGCTGGGTTTGAATCCTGGCTTACGCTTAGGAAGTTTTACGTCACCTCTCCCAATCTCAGTTTGATCATCTATACAATGGGGGATTATTACCTCTCTCCTAAGATTTTGAATTTGAAGTGTTATAACATGTGCAAAGCAGGTGCATCCCAGGGGCTCAGGAGCGGCTTCAGGCTTTATTAGCTTCCCCTTCGCTTTATGAAATAAAGTCCAAGCCTCTCCGGTCGAAACCTGGGTCCTGGGCCCTTTGGGATGGGCCCCTCTCCCCTTGCCTTCCATCCCAGCACCCCACTTCCTGTCCTGCCTGCGGACTCCGACTCTGGCCCGGTCACCAGCCTGCTTCTGTCCTTGGTACTCTGCTGCCCCTTTGCTCACCTAACATTCCAATCAGTGTTGAAGACTCAGCTCAGCGGAAGGAGCCGTGACGAAAGCCAACACACAGGTGATGTGTTGTTATGACGTCCAAGAACGCCCCAAACTGATCTGTGGTAAAAGAAGTCAGAAGCTGGGGGAGGGAGACGTGTTCACTCGAAAGAGGTCTGAGGGAACATTCTTGACATGAAGTGGGGTTGAGTGGAGTGTTGGAGTTTGGAGCCGATGGCCAAGAAAGAATTCTTGAGACGTGTTGGGTGTAAAAAGGTGGTTTTATTAAAGCACAGGGACAGCACCTGTGGCCAGAAAGAGCCGCACTGGGCTTGTGAGGCTGTGCACTGGCTGTTATATAAGATTTTCTGTCCTGTGGAGGGGACGGTGATGTTAGGACTCCAGGAAGTTGAGTCTGTAGGTTTCTGGAACGTGCTTTGTTTCTTGTAGATCATGAAGAGCCTGGCAAACTGATGGAGACTCCTGTCCTGCGTGACTGTGACCTCTGTCAGTTAACCACTTGTTTTCTTCCTTCTCTTTGCTCCAGGGCAGCCAGGAGTGCCCGAGGAATGTCACATATATCCCACCTGGGGGCAGAAGGAGTGGGGAGAGGGGGTTGTGAGGTATCAACGTGTGCTTTGCCCTCAGCTTGCCTTCTGCTCCCTCATCATTCTGGAACCATAGAAATGTTCTAAAGCTTGTTTTTGATAGTGACTACACAAATTTATGCAATTGCCAAAACATCCAATTGCCAAAACTGAATATTTAACATCTGTGCATTTTGTTGCATGTTAATAATAACCTTAAAAAAAAAAAATGCGAGGTCCTTGTTCTCCAGAAAGATTTTCCTGGCCCGCTCAGGCTGGAGGTAAGCCTCTCTATAGGGTCCCTGAACCCCTGCACACATCTCTGCCATTGCACTCAACCCCCAAATAGCTCCTCTTTATGTGTTCTGTGCCTCATTAGTCTGTAATCTCCTGGAAGGGCCAGGACTCTTGCTGTCTGTGTAACCTTGGGAAAAGTGCTGCTTCTTAACCTGTCTGGGCCTTAGTTTGCTCATCTGTAAATGGTGCTGCCTGGCTTTTCTGGGTGTCCTGTTGTCAACAACCAGAGGAGGCCATGAGGTGGCCCTTCACCATTAGCCTCCGAGACCCTGCTCCTTGCCAGTCCATTGGTCCTCAAATACAGAAGGGGAAAAAATATTGTTCCTGTTTATTATCTTTGTACACCAAACATTTGAAATAGTTTCTGGCCACAAATGTTTGGCACCTTGATCAATATATATTAGTTCTCTTTCTCCTTTCTTCTGGTCCACTTTCTCGTCTCCTCCCTTGAAGACGGGCTAGAAGGCAGGCAGATCCTAATGGGCTCAAGGCAGCGTTTGGGAAGTAAGACACTTGGTACTCAGGCAATATGGGATCTTAAACTTTAAGTTATTAAGAAGGTGGAAGAAACCTGCCCACATTCTCTAAATTTATTGAAGGCCTAGGAGCTATCAGTAAGCAGCGACAATAATCTTGTTATTATAGCTCTCACTGGTCGAGGGCCTTGGACTGTTTTCCCCAGCATGGGGCCTGGCTTGTTTGTAAGCACTCAGTGAATGGTTGCTGGGATTACAGCTCTTGTTTAATCTCTGTACTGGCTCTGGTAAAGTTATGAGCCCTGTTCCCAGATGAGGAAACTGAGGTTCAGATGAAGGGATGAGCCCTAGAGCGCTGTTCAGTAAGTGCTGGAGGCAGGTTGTGAATGAAGGTTGTCCGGCTCTACCTCCCAGGACCCTTCTGCTTCTTTAGTCTCCTTGGTTCTTCCTCATACCCAGCCCCTCACCAAGCCTGTTCACTTACAGAGTCTTTTTTTTTTTTTGAAATTTATTTATTTATTTATTTATTTGACAGAGATTACAAGTAGGCAGAGAGGCAGGCAGAGAGAGAGGGGAAGCAGGTTTCCCACTGAGCAGAGATCCTGATGCAGGGCTCGATCCCAGGACCCTGGGATCATGACCTGAGCCAAAGGCAGAGGCTTTAACCCACTGAGCCACCCAGGTTCCCCTCACTTACAGAGTCTTAATGTGAGACAGGATTTCTGTTTTCAAACCAGCCCAAAGGGAGATTAATCTTAAATTCTGAGACATAATTTTAGGACTTCTGCACAACTGAGGCACACGGGGTCAAACTAATTAGCCTTTGATTCTGCCCTACGGGCACCTTCAGAGGAAAGGAAAAGTGCAAACATGTTTAAACAAGTGTTGTTGAAGATTTTATTTATTTATTTATTTGAGAGAGAGAGTGTTCCTGCATGAATGGGGGGAGGGACAGAAGGAGGGAGACGCAGAGACGGGGAAAGAGAATCTGCTTGAGCTTAGGCCCCAATGCGGGGCTCCCTTTCATCATCCTGAGACCCTGAGACCCTGAGATCGTGACACTGAGATACGACCCGAGTAAAAGCAGAGTCTGAGGCTTAAACAACTGAGCCACCTCGGTGCTCCTAAGCTAGCATTTAACATCTCCACCTTCTAACATTAGCTCTTATATACATGTTCCCACACACACCCCAATAAGTTATTTTAGTAGGTATTGATGAGAACAAAATATATGCGGCTCATTTTCTTCAGATTCACTAAGAGCTTTTCACATTGATTTAGAAGATAATGCACAGTTTGAAACATTTCTGATTCCAGCAAACGACCAGCCCTGAAGAAACCCTAGTTTCGGGCAGTTTGCAAATCAGTTATTAGTATTCAACATTATTATGCGGAAAACAAAGAGCAAACCTTTTGGTCTGGTTGTGGGAAGCAAGACCTTTCTCCTGAGAATCGAGAACAAGGGAGCTGGCCCAGGAGCCAGATTCTCAGGCAGGAGGAAGATTAATCATTTAGCACTTCCTGCCGTGACCACTGTGCCGCGGATGCCAGTGGACTCCAAACATGACTGCGGATTAATAATTCATACTGGCAGTGGCTTTGACCTCTCCCAGTTGCCTTGAAGAGCTGCGGGCCTCCAACTGGAGAGAGACACACCTGGCCTAAGGTTAAACCTTTATCTGGCTCCACTCTACGCCATTAGTTATCTCCTTCTTCCATTGCTAATCCCTACTGGGTGCCCAAACTCTGTCCTCAGGCAGCAGGTCACCAGGGTGGGGGTTGACGTAACGGTCCTCCAACTGTCCAGAGCCCAAAGCCGCCTCCACATGGGGGGCAGGCTCCCCCGAGGTTGGCACCGCCTGTAGCATGGGACACTGGTGATCCCGGATCCTTTCCACTTCTTGACCCTCAGCTTCGCAGCCTCCCAAACCAGACCCGTCATCCTCACCCGGACCACTTTGCGGGCTGAAGTGAGAGCGCTCGGTAAATGTTGACATTTGAGAGCACATTTAAACGGCAGTTGTTTTCAAAAGGTCAAATGCTGTACGATTGCACTTACCGAAGTACTTAGGGTTATAAAATTCAGAGAGACAGAAGGCAGCATGGTGGTTGCCAAGGGCGTGGGGGGTTAGCGTTTGGTGGGTCCAAAGTTTCAGTCTGAGAAGGTGAAGGCGTTCTGGAGATGGGCGGTGATGCCTGCATAATATTATGAACACTCTGACCGTCACTGCAGACTTCAAAATAGTCCAAGTGGTAAATTGTATGTTTATTTCACCACACTTCTATTTATTTACTTATTAAAACATTTTCTTTCTTTATTAGAGAAAGAGAGAGAGAGCAAAAGCTGGGTGAGGGGCAGAGGGAGAGGGAGAGGGAGAAGCAGGCTCCCCTCAGAGCAGGGAACCCAGCCTCCTGGGGCTTGATCCCAGGACCCTGGGATCATGACCTGAGTCAAAGGCCAATGCTTAACCAGCTGAGCCATCCAGGCACCCCCAACACATTTTTGGAAAACAACTTGTTCTGTGTTCCTACATCTGAGAGGCTCCACAAGCCAACCTCATCAGTTCTCCCATATCAGCCTTACCCACCTCCCCCCAACCAGCAGTGTGCTGGTTCAGCAGAGGTAGCTTGAGATTACCAAGTGCACGGAGCCCTCGCTCATGCCGGCTGTGTGCCAGGTGCAGGACACACAAAGATGAGTGGGTGGGGGGCCCTGGTCTGGTGAGGGTGCACACAGATGGAGCCTGCCGGTTTTGTCATACCGGGGTTGGGGGTAGTGGGCAGGGGCTGCAACGGGCTGGCCCGGTGCTCTTGGAACCGAACTCCAGGGGCTCACCACTTGCAGTGCATGAAATCGAACAGAACCCAAAGGCTGTTGAAAGCAAAGACCTTTTCTTTATGTGTTACAAACAAGGAGACAGGGAGATAGCTGTCAAAGCACTAGCTCTCCATTGGGTTAGTGCAGGAAGCTTTGATTCAGTGTATTAGGGCGGGGGTGGGGAGCTCGCCCAGGCAGTTCATGCCAACATGCTAGTGTGCACATCCTACGTTCAAAAAATGGGCAAAGTGCACCCATAGGAGGAGACCATAGTAGTATAATGAATGAAAGCTGGCCCAGGACAGCTCTGGTTGGGTTCTGCAGCTCCTCAGCCCAGCCTGGCTCAGATTGGCTTACATGGGGGCTTTTAGGTGAAACATCTAGACAGGCCTCTCCTTTTATTTTATTTTATTTTTTAAGATTGACTTCTTTTAGAGAGCACCTGTGGTGATGGGGTTGGGGTGCAAGGGTCAGAGGGAGAGAGAGAGAGAAGCTTAAGTAAACCCCATGCTGAGCTCTGACCTGGGACCTGGGGCTCGATCTCAAGACCCTGCGGGCATGACCTGAGCTGGAACCGAGAGTCGGATGCTTAAGTGACTGAGCCACCCAGACACACCTGCGCTTCTCCTTTCTTGGCACCGTTCGTTGTGCAAAACAAAGCACATTCTTCCTCTGCTCTTGTTCCTTCCCCTTGTCCCTTCTGCTGAGAGCTTTCGACCCTGTGATCTGACACCTTGTGTGTCCTAGTGGACACTGGGGGAGGGCAGGGAGGTTTGCCTGGGTCCTTGGAGGGTGCGCTAGCACAAGAATTCAGCAGGCCAGAGACTGGCGGCGGCCACATTCGCCTGACAGCTCCATTTCCTTGCACGCTTGGGCATTTGCTGGCGCTCATCCTTCAGCTAGAGTGCACCCTTTCCCTTCTTTCCCCCTAAATCCTGATTCTTCAAGTGCCAGCCCAGATGCCACCTCCCTTCTGGAAGCGTTCCTTCAACCCAGCCAAAATTAATCTCTCCTCCTCCCGAACTCCCACAGCCCCCTCCTTAGATCTCCATTTAGCACATATTTCATTTCTGTCAGGTAATGCAGCCGTTTATATTCCTGCCTCTCTTGTTGGGTATATATTGGGATTTTTATAGTTCCAAGTAAGAGAAACCAACTCGAGCCAGCCCTAGCATGAAAGTCATTTATCAGAATACGGATGTCTTCCCAGACCAGGGTGGTTCCCTGCGCTATTCCTGCTTCTCTTCTCTCCCTGCTCCCCAGTCCAAGTGGCACATGGCACTCCAAGGGGTGGTGTCTGTGCTGCTCAGGGCTCTCGACCAGTTAACTGCAGCTGGGGGAGTGGGATCCCATGTGCCACCTGGGCCACCGCCCCTGCGTGCTGGGGAAGAGGAGCCCTTGGCGCCAAGTGTGAACCGAGCTCTTGCTGACATCGGACACATCACACCCCTCAGTCCCTCCAGCTTCCTCCCTGGGCTTCCCATCCTGGCCCCCGGCCCACCTCCTCTGTGGGTTTCTTCCTGCTTCTCTGGCCATTTCTTCATTTTCTTCTTAGTGGTTGCTGCTGCTTTCATTCATTTCTGGTATTGCTGGTGTTCTCTGTGATTCCGTTTATGCATCTTCCCATCTTGTTCATTTTCTTTAGATGATTTCAGTAGGTCTCGTGACTTGGCTTGGGATCTGCTTGCACTTATAGTGACCGTTCACTGAGTGCCTGACCCATACATTCTCATGCTCAGTGGTCATCTCCATGACACGTCCCACAGTGCACAAAAAAACCTGTGTGTACCACCTGCCTGTCACCTCTCTGTGGCCGCCCCATTCACCTGACCCTCCTGCATTCTCTGTCTCTGTGCTCAGTATAACCAACCACCTCATTGTCAGATCCCGGAGTCACCTCGACATCTTTCTGTTCTGTTCTGCATAAAACCACTCTGGCACCAGACCCTTTCCATTTTACCTCCTAAATATCTCTCCATCTGTCCATTGTCATGGCCTTAATTCAGGCCTGCATAATTTCTTATTATCTTGTAACTGGCTTCCTTATGTTACCTTGCGATTTGTTTCCCCAGAGCACAGCCTATGTAATCTTTTTTTATTATTATTATTTTTCAAAGATTTTAATTATTTGAGAAAATGAGAGTGAGAGAGAGCAAACAAGCAGTGGGGCAGGGTATGGGGAGAGGGAGAAGGGAGAGGCAGACTCCTTCCTGAGCAGGGAGCATGACACAGGGCCTGATCCCAGGACCCCAAGATCATGATCTGAGCTGAAACCAAAAGTTGGATGCTCAACTGACTATGCCATGCTGACAACCCTATAGACTACTGTTAATTACAAAAGGGGAACAATATCTACCTCTGTGGTATCTATTTAAAAAGCTACCATTGAGTACAAGCATTAAATAATAACGCTGTATCAGATATACCAGGCATCTAGAAACCTACTTCTTCCCCAAACCAAAAAAGACCCGAAGGTTCTGACAAGGTAGTTGGACATGCCCTAAGGTAAACCATGGTAAATCTGTACTCCATATCGCAATTTCTTGCATCTAAATATGGAAGCTGGAAGACGCTTATCTTTCTGACAGTTGGCAGAGCACCAACCCTGAATGACTAACTTGCCTATATCTTGTAGGCTTTGTGTAGGTGGCTGAAGCGGAACTTGGACTGGGGCAGGGAAAGGACATGTTGGTGAGCAAGAAGATGGGGAACATATGTTGAATAAACAACCAGCAGGCTCTGCCACACTCCTCATTTGCTATCTCAGGAAGATCAGTATTTTATGCTGTTCGACACCAGATTGCTTATTTCCTACTATTCATCCTGAGATGCTAATTACAGAGAATTCTCCATCTTCATGGCCAAAGTTGCTCAAGGTTCAACCTTTCATGCACAATCATGTCTTGGGCTTTTCTCTTAGGAATATTTGGTTGCAGGTAACAGAAAAATTAAAGAACAGTGATTTAAGCAAATAGAAGTGTACTTTTTTTTTCACGCAGTGTGAAATGTAGGAGTGGGCAGCTTTCATCCTCATGGTGACAACATTGTGGCTGCAGCTCTAGCCGTCAGGTCTACATTCAAGGGGAGATGAAAGGTTGGAAGGAGTTTCCTTTTGCCCATTTAGTTTCCTTTTTTTAGGAATCAGAAACAGACTTTTCCTTGAGCTTTATTCCCCAGAACCACAATACATGACCATCTATGACTTCAAGGGGGGGCTGGGAAAGAATATATTTAGCAGGTATGTTAAAATACTGAACAGAATTGGGTTTATGTTAACAAGGAGAAAAGGAGTGAGGATTAGTGTATTCACACCTAACACGGTCTGAGATATATGGCATCAGTTGTGTTTCTGTTACCATAGTTAACAAATCATCCTTACTATTATTGAAATGCCTTTAGCATTGTTCTTTCATCTCTTGAAGTTCAAGTGTGTTCTACTATTTTTGCGAAGTACTTTCTGCAGAATGCAATTTTACATTGGAGAACCCTGGCTTTAAATGGGCAAAAAATAAGGTAGGACCAGGGCCAAGGTTAGATTAAAAAAAAAAAAAAAAAAAAAAAAAAAAAAAAAAGGGCAAATGGCATTGGTTGGACTAAGTGTTTTCTGGAAACCACACTCCCAAATTCTATTAGTTTTTCTACTCTCAAGCTACTTCATCAGATTCATAATATGTATGCAAATATTGTTAATCTTCTGTTGATAAAATAGTGAGTCTGGATACTCTGTACTTGACCGAGGAGCATTGGAATGATTCCGTGTGTGCATGCAGAGTTCATTCATATCTTTACTGCTTATATTAGTAATTCTTCACAGTCTTTTGGTTGTGATATATAAATTTGTTGGAATTAAACTCAAACAGCTCATAAATAGTATAATTAATTTTTGTTACGCTTCAGTTCCAGTTGCTAAATGATTTGAACCTACTGTTGTGTATTCGCTCTCTTCTTCATGTATTTCCTGAGCCACACCACTTACACTGTTGTTATTTTACTTCTCACATGACCGTATGACCTGGTTGGACAGGGTCGGGGAGCAAGAATTCTTGTCCTCTTCAAGAGCCTTCTAGCTGGACTGAGAATCAAGTTGACCTCAGATTAACAGGAGAAAATAAAATTTAATAGTGTACGTATGGGGAATCTACACAAGTATGGGAATTCCAAAAACAGTCAGGCAAAATGAGGTGACAACATTGCAGCTGAAGCTCCAGCCATCAGGTCTACATTCAAGGGGAAATGAAAGATTGGAAGGAGTTTCCTTTAGCCCATTTGGTCTCCTTTTATAGGAGTGTATCTGTCATTTTGCACTAAGGACAGGGGGGTTAGGGGTCTGGGACTTAAGAAGGTGGGAAGGTACTTAACAGGACAATATGAAGAATAGATGTTCGTCCTGCCATCCAGATGGGTCCCTTGGATGAAATATATCTCTACTAATGACCCTTGTTCTGGGAAGGACCCTAATTTAGATTCTTCTATGTAGTTAAGGGAGGGGCAAAAGGTTTCTTGAGCCCATAGGGTTTCAGTTGCCTTCAGCTCAGAGTAATCTTCTTGCCAAAGTTGCCCTACTTGGGGCAACCTGCCCTTGGCCCCTGCAACAGAATCCATATCTACCTTGTCTATCATCTGCTTGGCAAGGTGCTTGGCTCATCTAGGTACCCAGTAAACATTGGTTGAATAGTTGAATTACCAAATGACTCCTGACAATAATCAGTTGCATATTGGGAGCAGAGGCAGTCCCAGCTGGCCTGCTAGTTCCTGTGTGCCACAAGGAAACCAGTGTTTTTATTTATTTACTTACTTACTTACTTAGTTACTTATTTTAAAAAGATTTTATTTATTTATTTGACAGAGAGATCACAAGCAGGCAGAGCAGCAGGCAGAGAGAGAGTGGGGAAAGCAGGCTTCCTACTGAGCAGAGAGCCCTATGTACGGCTCAGTCTAGGACTGTGATATCATAACCTGAACTGAAGGCGGAGGCTTAACCCACTGAGCCACCCAGACACCCCCCAGTGTTTTATTTTTTTTAATTTTTATTTATTTATTTATTATTTATTTTTTGAGTGGGAGAGTGCACAGGAGTGGGGCGAGGAGCAAAGGGAGATGGAGAGAAAGGACCTTAAGCAGGCTCCACACCCAGCGCAGAGCCCAACATGGGGCTCTGTCTCAGGACCCTGAGATCATGATCCGAGCCAGAATCAAGATTTAGTTGGATGCTTAACCAACTGAGCCACCGAAGTGCCCCCAATGTTTTATTAAAAAAAAAAAAAAAAAAGTAAGGGTGCCTGGGTGGCTCAGTGGGTTAAAGCCTCTGCCTTCGGCTCAGGTCATGATCCCAGGGTCCTGGGATCGAGTCCTGCATTGGGCTCTCTGCTCAGCAGGGGGCCTGCCTCTCCCCCGCCCCCTCTGCCAGCCTCTCTGCCTATTTGTGATCTCTGTCTGTCAAATAAATAAATAAAAATTAAAAAAAAAAAAAAAACAAGTAGAAGGTGTTCCTGGGTGGCTCAGTTGGTTAAGCATCCAGCCTACTCTTGGTTTCGGTTCGGGTCATGATCTCAGGGTTCTGGGATGGAGCCCTGCATCATTGAACTCTGTGCTTAGCGGGAGGTCTGGTTAAATTTCTCTTTCTCCCTCTTCCTTTGCCCCTCCCCCTGCGCAAGTGCATGTGCTCTCTCCCTCACTCTCAAAATAAATAAATAAATCTTTAAAAAAAGAAAGAGGAAACTTAGATTACACAGCAGAATATGTCAGGCTGTATTTGGATATTTAGGCTACATATGGTTGTTTCTTGTTCTCCTCTAAAATGTGTTTGTTTTCTAATCCACGGACCCAGAAAGAAAATGACCTTGTGGTTCTACTTCCCAAGTCCTAGGGAATGGTTCTGATTGCCCTAACTTGGGTCAGGACCCTACCGTGTACCAGGCATCCTTGTCCAGGAGGGTGGGCTACATCTTACTGCTGTTTTTGTGAACATTTAAGTTGGGGTAGAAACAATGCCTGGGCAGGAGGTCAAGGACAGACCCACAGGAATGGACAAGACCACTTCGGCGGTTTTTCTGTTTATATACTTCAAGCCCACCTCTCTCTGTATAACACCCCCCTCCCATTTCTGTCATTCAGTCATTTGCTCAGTGATCACTGGGCGTCAGCTGTGGCTTGTGTGTGTGGTTTTGTGGTCTGCTTACCCTGCGTGTGTTACCTATACTCTGTATGCCTTTGTTTTCTTGTCTGAGAAATGAGTAAAATGATACTAGGATTATAGGATTGTTTTGAGGATTAAACAAGATCTTATATATACGTCCTAGGTATATTTTATATACTGGGTATGAATGTAGGACATAGAGGTACACGTTACGTCACATGTAACTGTATAAACTTAGGAACGGTGCCTGGCAAGTGAATACTGACGGAAGGTCGGCTGTCACGGTCCCTTCCCACAAGCCTGAAAATCCAAAAGCTCTTCACAACCCACATTTCTTCTTAACTTTAATCTTCAGAAAATTCTGTCCTGATCAGAGCTAAGTGGCTTGCAGAGACTGACCTGAAAGGATGTGAGAACATTCTGACGGTTTTTTTTAGCTCCTTGGTGTGAATATTCACATGTTTTGCTACAGAAATAGTGTGGCAGGTTACAGGGTGCTACCCCAGCTCTGCTGGCAATAGGACGTAATATTGCCATTTTCAAATGAAAAGTTCTGAATTCGGAACTGCATCTGGGCCCAGGGTTTTAAACGAGGGGCTGTGGCCCGGGATTAATGTTTATCAGCATCGTCCTCATCGCCCAGCCCGAGCCTGAGTGAGTGGATCACAGGCTCTGCCCCCAAGGAACTTCCAGAGCGTGGAGTGGACTACCGTCAGCCCCTTGTTAGGGGCTCGATCAGAGGCAGCCTGGAGTCCCAGGAGCACTCAGGACAGCCCTGAACTCTGTCAGGTGGGGGAGGGTTGTGGGGTGAAGGTAGCGTCTCAGAGGGGATCCGCTTGCCCTGAGAGTGTAAGAGCCCAGCAGCTCCTGTCGCCAGGCGCGGTGCAAGGGCCCAGGCCGAGGTCTCGGTGGCGAGCCAGCCTTGTCGCTGCCCAGAGGCCCCCCGTGTGTTGTAGAAGCAGCAGCCACCACTCAGTAAATGCATTGCTGATGTGACGCGGGATGTTCTGGACACTGTGGAGCCCATGAGAAGGAGCCAGTTCTGTCTCTGGGGTCAGAGGAGGCCTCCCTGCCGCTCCGGACATGGAGACAGACCTGAGAAGGAATGAGGAGGAGGAAGCCTGGTGAAGAGGCTTGCGAGCACGTGGGACAGTAGAGGAAAGTGCGTGGCCAGGGGCGGGAGGCTGGAGAAGGCCTGTCCCTTTCAGAAACCAGAGAGAAGCCAGTGTGGCTGGAGGAGAGAGCCGGGGAGCTGGGGGTGAGAGAGAAGAAGGTGGACTGCGGGGCAAGGCCGGATTCCCCGAGGGCGGGAGGCCCCTCGTCTGGTGGTTCAGTGTAAACGGTCTGGTTCGTGGTTGTTGCGCCTGCATTCTTGTTACTAGGACTGTCTCTCGCTCTCAGAACATCCTTGTGACCATTAAAGTGTATCGTCCCCCTATCTAGAGGCCAACTTAGGAAACAGAATTTATCCTCAGGGGAGTGGGAATCCATCAAAAGGTTTTAAACAGTACGCATTTTAAGAAGTTATTCAGGGTGATTTGGGCCACTTGGCTTTGCACAATAAGATGTTTTGTTGGGGCGCCTGGCTGGCTCCGTGAGTGGAACAGGCAGCTTCTGAGCCTTGGGGTTGTGAGTTTGGGCCCCACGCTGGGCGTAGAGCTTACTAAATAAAGAAATGTTTTCTCTTACTCTGCTGATGATTCTGTTGATCTCAGGGGTTACTGAAAAAGGTTACTGGGAAAATAAACTAGAGTGCTGGTCAGCAGACTGACGGTGGCTGCCAGAGGACGGCAGAATTATTTGCTAGCCTTGGCGAACACGCGTGCATAGATGTAGCGCCAACATCAGAAGCTCCGGTGGAATGAAAGTGTTCTCTTCCCTTAGTTGAACTCTCAGGACTTTCTGTGTCGTCCGGACCACCCTCAGACACAATTATAGGTCTGTCTTTAGAAAGTTCCGGAGAGGTGATGGCCTTTACTTTGCCTTCTCCCTGAGTCTGGGGCATGTGCGTGTTTGCCCTCATGCAGACCCGTCCGGGCGCCTGCCTCTCCCGATCTGATTTTCTCTGTTTGCCAGAGCCAGCAGGCAGACAACTTATTTATCAGTCTCCTGCTTTCCGCCAAGACAAGACAGGAGAATTCAGGAAAGCCCGAGATTCATGTTCTGCATTTTGTGTAGGATGCTCTCAGAGCCTCAGAGAGACACAGATTCACCCCGCTGGGAATTCCTTTACTCTTAGTTCTTATTTCTGTCACATTTTTGAGCTCTCCTGTCTGCTGCTGGGTAGGTGGAAAGATAAAAGCTACATGACGGCTGGTAATCCCCTTCAGGCATCACAGTGGGATGGAGTTTAAGGAGGTTTAGCCATAAGCAGCAGATCAGTGCTCCAAGATAAGGAGGTCTGGGTGGTGCTCAGAGCCGCGGAAAGGTCTCCGGGTGGGCTGATGCCCTCCGCCGGGTGGGGGCGGACGATGGGGCAGGTGCAGATGGGAAGAGGTTAACAGCGCTCCCCTGGAGCGAGCTGCTGGGGGACCCACAGGGTGGCTCTTCCCCAGGTGAGGTCACCTCTGTCCGGTAAACCAGGAAATGGCACCCGGAGAGACTAAGTGATTGGTCTCCTGGGGAGCAGAGGCACAGATAGACGTATACACTCAACACACACGTGTCCTCATGCAGTAGTAGAATTCCGAAGTGTATCACTTGATCCTCAAGTCAGATACTTTCAGACTTTGCCCAAAGACAAACTAAGTTGCAATTCAAAAGCCTGAAAAAAGGCTTTTTTCATTTCATCACCCACCCGCCCCCCGCCCAGTGCGTACCCCATCTCCGGCAAACTCCCCAAGTAATCAGACTGCGAGAGCCCCGTCATGTCATTTCAGAACGTGTCTCCTACAGTCCCTCCCTCAGGGGACGCTCACTTACCGGATAGTGAGGTCTTTACCCTGCCTCGCGTCAGGAGTCCAAGAGCCCACAGATTTGGGGTGTGGATGCACATGGGTATTTCTGTGGAGAAAGGATCCGTAGCTTTCAGATTGTTGCACACCTGGGACAGCCACCGCTGGCTCATCATTTGACACTTCTGACATGCTATTTTTTAATACTTTCATAGCATATACTTGAAGGGATGACATGAGGGGCGCCTGGCCGGCTCAGTCAGTAGAGCATAAGACTCTGGATCTCAGGGTTGTGAGTTCAAGCCCCACGCTAGGTGGAGAGATTACTTAAAATAAATACATAAAATATTTTAAAGCGAGGATATGAGAAGAGCACACACAGTTTTTCTACTGTTGTCCTGTGAAACTCTGATGCCGGTTTGTGTAACAAAGGCTCTGCAGATATCCACACCCGTCATGACCCCCACTCCCCATTTCCTTCTCTAGGGTTCAAGTGGTTCTTTTGTTTTTTTTTTTTTTTTAAAGATTTTATTTATTTATTTGGCAGAGAGAGATCACAAGTAGGCAGAGAGGCAGGCAGAGAGAGAGAGAGGAGGAAGCAGGCTCCCTGCTGAGCAGAGAGCCCGATGCGGGACACGATCCCAGGACCCTGAGATCATGACCTGAGCCGAAGGCAGTGGCCTAACCCACTGAGCCACCCAGGCACCCTCAAGTGGTTCTTAATTAGAGGAGAAATCACTCCTGCAAGAGAGGTATCTGTATTAATGAAGGCTGAGGTCCTGGGGAGGAGCGTCAAGGAACGGGCTTCTAGAGCTGGAGTCGCTGGCCACAGCCAAGCTCTTCCGGGACATCCCCAGATGGTGTTAGTCCTAAAAGCGTCACACAAATGCTTTCAGTGCTCCCAGCCGAGGAACAGCCTTGCACTTTATCAGCCAAGAGGGAGCAAACCCTGCATTCTAGGGGAGGACTCGCGCTGGTCATGAGGCAGCCCCGCACCCTTCTGCTGCGGCCAGTCCAAGCCTGCTCGGCTCCCCCTCCCCTGCCCCTGCCGGACTCTGTGGCCTTCTATGCCTGATTGGCCCTGGGCCTTTGAAGCCAGGTGGGCCTGAATTGGACATTTAATGCAGCGCTACTCTCGGGATCTGGCTCCATTTCCTTTTTTCTCCTTGCCTTTTACAGATGAGGTGTTGGTTCTCTCCCTACCCTTTCTCTCTGATTCTGGCCCATTCCTGTTTACGCTACTGCAGTTTCGGTAATCATATATCTTAGCGGGACCGACATTCCTATGAAAATAACCCAGGACCATAACAAGTAAGCTGTAGTTGTCCCTTTTGATTTAGTTTTCCTTGAAATCTTAGAGTGTTCTCATTGAGAGCTGTGCCTATGAGAGGCACTTTTCATTGTGGGTGGTGATCCTTAGACTTTCCATGAACATATAAGGGTTTTATGTTTGGCCTGTACGAATGTAATTAAAACAGCGCTCAGAACACCTGGTTCTCTACATTGGCTCCCGCGCTTGGCTCCATATGTGTGGTGGAGACGGAGGCAGGTTCCCTAGTCAGGGGATCGACGGACTGCAGTGGGCCAGGTATAAACACATCAGGCTAGGTGGACACGTGGTCTCTCCTCAGCTCTCCAACTCTGAGGCCGTAGGTGCAGAAGTAGCCATAGATAATATGTAAATGAAGGGAGGTGGCTGCATGCCAATAAAACTTTATTGTGGGCACCGGAAAGTGAATTCAGAAAATTTTCGCATGTCACAAAGTGTTATTTCTCTTTTGATTTTTCTTTCCTCTGTTTGGAAATGTAAAAACCATTGTTAGCTCCTGAGTCATACAAAAACGGGGTGGGCTAGATATGGCTGACCCCTGATCTTCATTAACTTAGCAGAAGGCCAGGCCAGAGTGACTGAAGTCCATAATTTGCGTCTGCAGCTGAGGTGGGGGTTACTCAGAGGGCCCAGATGGTGGTTTTCTGGGGTTAGGGCGGTGTTCTGTGCCTTGTGAAGGGTATGGATTACACTAGTAAACACATTTGTCAAAATTGATTCAAGGTATATTTAAGATCTAAACATTTGTGTATGAATTATACTTCAAATAAAAATAAAAGGAACAAATGTTGCATAACAACCACGACATGCCAGGGGGCACATGGTAGACGATAGGAATTATCTCTCATTCACACGTCGGCAGGTCCCCTGGGGCGGCTCTGCCCCATCCATGTCTGTGCTGGGCTCCAGGCCGGCTGGGGGAGTTCCCTGGTGGTGGCAGGAGGCCAGGACAGCAAAGTGGACAGTGCACTTGTGTGTCGGTCCTCCACTTGTCATGTTGCCTGAACACAGCCTGACTGCAAGTGTCTACAGATCCTAATTTAAGAGTGTGGCTGAGAGGCGCCTGGGTGGCTCAGTGGGTTAAAGCCTCTGCTTTTGGTTCAGGTCATGATCCCAGGGTCCTGGGATCGAGCCCCGCATCAGCTCTCTGCTCAGCAGGGCGCCTGCTCCTCTCTCTCTGCCTGCCTCTCTGCCTACTTGTGATCTGTCAAATAAATAAAATCTTCGAAAAAAAAAAAAAAAAGGAAATGTGGCTGAAATGCAAAAAAGTTGCATCCCTTATTTATGAAACTTGCCAAGTGTCAATTTTTGAAAGGACTGCAAATGCTGCAAGACAGCGGGACATAGACATATGAAATAATGGAAGGGCAAAACAGGGCTGAAAATGAGCAAGTGCCAGAATATGTCTCTGGATAAAAATAGGTGTATGGCAGATCAGAAAGGACAAGTCCACTGTAGCCCCGCAAGGGCGATGGCACCCAAGATGGTGCTTCCTCTGCCCCTCCGCCCACTGAGTGATGCTTTCACTCCACATGGGCACCTGCCTCTGGCTGAATGAGCTCCTCCTGTCCACGGCTCCAACAGCCCCTTTGGGCTGCAGCCTAACCTCTCTCTGGAACTCGAGACCCTCATTTCTGTCAGTCTTCTGTGTCTCCTGGATGCCATGAATGCCTCTGACCCTGACCCACAGACGGATCCTTCATGTTCCTGTTTCAGTGCAACAGAACCATGGTCATGCCAGGCCCCCAACCCAGGGTTGTGGGAGCCGTCCTAGACTCTTCACTCTCTTTCATCCTCAAGTCCAAGCACTGGCTCTACCTGACTGATCCTTACCCCTAAATATTTCATGAATTCTTCATGTCCTGCCAGGACCCACCAGAACCACAGTAGTGGCCGTATGCTGGTCTCCTGGCACTGAGCCTCACCTGCACTGACCCTCCCTCTGACCATCTGGCCACTGTCTCTGCATAGGTGTGTGTGTGTGTGTGTGTGTGTGTGTGTGTGCGCGCGTGCATGCAGGCACGTTTCCTGACCAGAAGGGGCTTCAGAAGAGGGCCACTGGGGTCTCCAATGGGAAGGAGACTCCTTTTTTAGTATGTATCTTTTCCTAGTGTTAGCCTATCTTACCATAAGTATGTGTTTTTCATTTTGGAATACAGTAATTATAAAAAGAAACATTAGAAGAATTGGTGGCTGGACTTGATGGCCCCCTGGAGACAGAGAACAGAGAAGGAAGAATCAAATGATTTTGAAATGTGAAGCCTGAATTATTGGGAGATGGTAGTATCTTTGGAGCTAAGCAGCACGTTGATATTCTGTAACTACAAACTGTCTTCCAGCTCCTGGGTCCCAGGCTTCACCAGGCAGCATAGGGCTGCTCGGACTCTGAAATCCCACAGCTTCTCCAGAGCAGTTCTCAGCTGCATCCCTTGTGATCAGTGAAAGCTGGGCTGGTAGAGCATCAATAGGGCTGGTGCGTGAGGCTTGGGAGTCACGAATCTTGCCTCACACATACTCAGTTTGTAGTTTCGAGCAAGTTACCAAACCTCTACTTCTCTTACTTGTGAAATGAGAAGTCTTTCCAGTGCCCCCTCCATAACGGTATTTGGGGGTTGACTGAGATATTTCATGTAAAGCTCTCACTACAGGGTCTAGTTCATATTATACTCCTCATAAATGCTGCAATTTCAGTTACCACGCTGTGTCCAAGAATGTTTTTCCTCTTTTTTACTTGAAAATCTCCAGTGCACAAGAGGCCAAGTTTTGGGGGGGGGGGTGCTGTGTCAAGATGGTGAGTCCTACGGAGTTAAGAGTCAGCTGTAATGAATCCCTCTGAATCTTCCTTACACGTTACATTATTCCTCTTTTTCTCAGCCCTACCCCTTCACTCTACCTCTGTCCTGTTCCCCTCACCCCAATATTTTGTAGCCTTTACAGTTGTTTTTATAACATTTTATCTTTTTTAGTCTTATCCTGAGAACTGATCCAGGGTGAACATGTTGATGAGTTTAAAAAGCATTTGTATAAACCTATACGGATTATAAAACCGGAATGGGTTATGACGGCATGTTATGGGGAAACCACTACCATTTTGAAGTCCTATGATTCATTCCTTCAACAAATATTAAGTTGCTACACGTGCCAGTCACTGTTCTAGATGGTACAGCGAGCGAGACAGACAAGGAATCTCCTCCCAGAATTTGTTTGTTTATAAGGAGAACATAAGTCAACGAGATGATCTCAGATGACATTTGAGCTCTCAAGAACGTGGGAAGGGTGCTCCAGGTGGAGGTAAGCAGAGGGTGAAGACCTGAGGTGAGAGCAGGTGTGACATCTGAAGGGACAGTCCAGTGCCAGGCTAGAAGAATAGAAGAGAGGGGGAGAGGGAGAGGAGAGGCAAGAGGAGAGAGCTGGGCATGGCCGGCTCCTGTAGGGCTGGGAGGCCATGCGGTGGAGCTGTTCTTTGTATTGGTTTTGATTTTGTGGTGGGCTGAATAAAGGTGTCCTCACAATGGCCGTGTCATGTTCTTAGAATCAGTAAATATGTTACCTTCCACAGTACCTTCCACTTGGCAGATGCGAGTAAGATCTTGAGATGGGGCAGTTTTCCTGGATCACTCAGTGCCCGGTGTCATCACAAAGGTCCTTGTAAAAGGAAGGCAGGAGGCTCAGTCGGAGAAATGAGGAAGGGACCACAAGCCAAAGAATGTGGGCAGCCTTGAGAAGCCAAAAAGTGAAGGAAACAAGATTCTTCACTGAAGCCTCCAGAAGGAGCACAGCCCTACCAACACCTTAATTTCAAGACTTCTGATCTCCAGGTGCCTGGGTGGCTCAGTTGGTTGGGGGTCTGCTTGCAGCTCAGGTCATGATCCCAGGGTCCTGGGATTAAACCTTGTGTTGGGATCTCTGCTCAGCACAGCGTCTGCTTCGCCCTCTGCCTCTCCCTGCCCCACCCCCAGCTGTTTTTTTTTTTTTTTTTTTCCTCTCTCAAATAAATAAATAAAATCTTAGAGGGAAAAAAAAAGCAAACAAACAAAAAAAACCTTATGATCTCCAGAATTGTAAGAGATGACATGTGCATTGTTTTAACTCCCTGAATGCTGATTATTTGTCACAGCAGTGGTAGAAAACTAGTACAGGTTTCTGATTCCAAAATGCAGTGGGAAGCTATTGGAGGGTTTTAAGTGGGGGAGTGATAGAATTTTATTTAGTTTTTAAAAGAATGGGTAGTTGGGAGGTAGGAGGGGCAGTACGGAGCCCAGGTAGGAGGCGGTGGCAGAAATCTCAGGAGAGGCATAACAGAGGTGTGGATTACAGCAGCAGAGTGGAGAGGCATGGATGGATTTTGGGTACAGAACCCATAGGAATTGCAGGTGGCATGGTTGCGGAGGTACGGGAGAAAAAAGGTAATCAAGAATGATGCTCAATTGGGGCATTTACTGAAATGGGGGGAAGACATCGAGGAATAGATTTAGGGGAAGTTGTATGTTCTGTTTTGTACATGTTCAGACTTGAGATGCCTCGTAGACATGCAGGTCTGTGCGGAATGAGCAGGTGACCTCAGCGGAGGTCTCAGAGGACAGAGCATCTGTGCACCCACTCACCCTGGACAGCCCTTGCCCTCCTGGAGCTTCTCTCGCTCTGCCCTCCCCCACATGCTACCTGACTGCCTGAACTTGACCCAGCGTGGCCTTGCAGCCCACATTTTCTGTCTTTTGTCCTGGGATCATTTTTCATTGCTCATTCAGCTTACACTGAATAAGCAATTAACAGAGGCTACAGTGGGGCCTCGTATGTTTGATAACCGAAGAGTAATGAAAAGCCGTTTAGATGAATCTGTGCCCCAAATGTGTACAGTTATTTAGTGCTTTTTCAGAGAGCTAAATGGATTTTGTGAATTTTAATTGATGTTTCACTTTTAATTGTGTTCGTGTCAGGTGGCCAGTTGGAACTCTGCCTGGTAAGACCGATGGGTGTTTGCTCATTTGCATATAGCGCCAGGCAGCAAGAGGAAGCGGAGAGCTGGGGAGGAAAAGTACAGCACCTGGAGAATCTTGAATAAATAACGGGCAGGACAAGAGGTCGGGCTGCCTCCAGCCACAGTATGTCCGGTTTCCACTCTGCTCTGTGGTCCTCGTGGCTGTGGCCTCCTGGTTTTGATGGCTTCATCTTCGGTCAGGAGCCAGATGGCCGCCACGGTTCACATGCAGATCTGCTGACGTCCTAAGGAAATGGGAAGGCTTTCTCTTCCTTCTGTGTCTTAAATGTGAACTAATCTTTTCCTAGAAGCCCCTCAGCCACTTTTCTTACATCCAATGCGCCAGGATTGAGCCACAGGCCCATTTGTAAACCAGCCACCTGCTGAGGAAATGGAACTACCACATTGGCTTAGACCAGGGCTTGGCAACTACTGCTCTGTCACTTGTCACCTGTGTTTCAAGTCTTATTGGCACAGGCCACACCCACTCATTTACGTATAGCATGAGAGGGGCACCTATCATTTACATATGGCATGGGAGGGGCACCCATGATTTACATACGGCAGGCAGCTGCTTTCCCACTGCAGCATCCTGGTTGGTTAGTCCCTTGCAAAGGATAGTCTTGCCCGCAAAACCTGAAATACTTACTCTCTGCCCCTTTATAGAAAAAGGACTGATCCTTGGCTTGGACAAATCATCTCGGCAGTATGCCTGTTGGGTGAGTCAGGTATGGCAGCCTCTCCAAATACAAGAGGGACAGGGTGTGATCTTTCCTGGGGGAAATTTTAAAGCATTAAAATAGCTATAAATGCTGGTGATGGTTTAATACTCAAATGAAAGATGTCCCACAGATTGGAAGTTATCATTTCCTTTCCCTGCAACATTGGGTAAAATGAGAAACAGCTTCATGGCAGTTCATATGGGAAAAAAAAAATCAGAGGGATTCGATTGATCTGTAATTGACTGGTCCTTGTCACGCAGCATGTGTACTGCTGCGAGTAAACTGGGACTGATTTTGGGCAGAGTCTGGGAAAATGATAGATTGGATTGGAGCCAGGGACAGAAGGTCAGTGGCCAGAGGAATGTGTACCCAAGGGAGTAGCCTGTGACAGGATTTTGAGGTGGCCAAGCCATAATGGCCAGAGCTCCATCAAGGTGAAGAAAGTTGGTATCAGAGACAATAGATGAGAAGGGCTGGTAGGAAGTAAATAGAGGGTCAAGATTAGATTCCAGTTCCCTGTAAGGACTGAGGGGAGCCCAGCTCTCAGGGGTCTGGGAGGAAGTGCTAAGCCCTTCAACCAGGCCAAGGAGGGGGACTACACTGAAAGCAGTACCAGGCTTAGGGATGCTGTCTTTGGACTCTGCCAACACATTCTCTATCCACTTCTTTCTTCCTGCGTGTTCTTGGGACAGTTTACTTGACATTTCTGAGGCATGTTTTTTAGACATCTTTTCAGTGGGGATAGTAATAAAATCTGTATTCTGTGATCATTGGGAGAATTAAATGTGGTTTGTGAAATCTTATGACAGTTCCTGAGTTGTATGGTGGAAGTTCTGTGGGGCACCTTATGCTCTATTTCCAGATGGGAAGCAGTTAGGGATGTTGGGCAGAGACTCTGGATTCTGTCTGTACATGACGATCAATCACTTCAGGGTTTTTTTTAAAGACTTTCATTGAGAGAGAGAGAGAGAAAGAGCACTCACAAGCTGGGTTGAGGGTTGGGGAGGAGGGGCAGAGGCAGAAGGAAAAGCAGGCTCCCTGCTCGAGCCTGACATGGGGCTGGATCTGGGGACCCTGAGATCATGACTTGAGCCTAAGGCAGATGCTTCATGGACTCAACCACCTGGGTGCCCCACTTCAGGAGCTTTTTTTCAAACAAACAGACTGATTTTTAAAGGGATAACCAGATCAATTGAATTAGAACCTCTGGAGTTAGAACAAGACGTTGACAGTTCTTAAAGGCCTTTAGATGATTTGAATACGCAATCCTCATTGAGAGCCATTGTCTATATTACCAATCCTGGTTGTCACTGGCTCAGGGCCCTCAATTAATCTGCAGGTGGCCAGCTTTCTGGAGACAGCTGGGTAGGGCTGTGCCTAGTGGAGACTGACCCTCAACTTTGAGCTTGACATGAACCAGCAGAGAAGGGAAGCCCCTGAAAAACCCACAGCTGCTTGAAAAGAAGCACTGCATTGAAGAATGGGTGCCCTGAACTCTGAGCTGATCAAGGCACATCTGAAGCTGCAGTCCACGTCAGGAGATGAACAGATGAGAGCGGACCCATCCTTTCAGGGCCTTTGGGCTGAGCTGGGAAGAGTGGCAGTGTCAGCCCGGGCATCACGGCTGGAGCAGATCACAGGCACAAGACGTTTGCCAGGAATTCGTCTGAGGAGAACGCAGTGTGGAGGAAAGAAGATACTTCGGGTTCAAGAGTAGAGCAACAGATCGAGTACGGCATGAGTACTGTCTCGTGCTGCTGAGACAAATACTGAAACATACTAACAGGGTTGAATGACAGATAGCAAGTGCACGTGTGGTTAGAAGGCACTTGAGAAGTAAATTCCACAGACACTGAGTAATTGGTACCCATCCTGGGTCAAGGGCATATTTATATATTTTTAAGATTTTTGTTTATTTGACAGAGCATGTGCGAGCATGCCCAGGCAGTGAGAGCAGCAGGCGGAGGGAGAAACAGATTCCCCGCTGAGCAGGGAACCCACCATGTGTGGCTCGATCCCAGGACCTGGGATCATGACCTAAGCTGAAGGCAGATGCTTAAAATGACTGAGCCACCCAGGTGCCCTCAAGGGCATATTCCTAAAGCCTCAACAGAGGTGGAAGAGGAGCAGGATGATAAAAGGACCAGAGATCATGACCAGTGAGCCACAGGGGAAGAACTGAGGACATTGCCCCAGAGAAGGCTGGACAGCTGAGCCGGATGGGATCCCTCCTAAGATAGATGAAATACCAGCTTGTGGAAGGGTGTTTTGGACCACTGAGTAGACCTTACAGGGGATCAGACTTTTGCTCAATAGTAGGAAATGGTTTTAGCGTCAGGAATTGAATTCAGAGTGACATTATAGCTTGTGAGACGCCCCACTCCCTTGCTAGACGTAGTGTGGCTGACGGGGAGGAGGGGGCACTGGTATGAAGTGGAATCCAGCCGAGATCCACGCAGGGAACTCACGCTCTGTCCATTCTTACCAGAGCAGGCCCCGCCCAGCTTGTGTTTCATGTGGTATTAGGGTGCATGGTAGGACTTTGTTCTGTAAAAGGTTATTTACCCTCTTCCCTCCCAAAGTGGGAGAGACCTGGATTGTTATGATTCTTTGACTTCTGTTCTAAGGAAAGAAACCATGACAAATATTTGAACAACGGAATGCTACTTGTTTGCATAGGCAACCAAGAAATTCAAATATTTGTGTAAATAAGGGCCATGCATTTTAACACAGGTAGAGTGACTGCGTTTGGAAGTTTACTTTTCTTGGTCTTGTACTCTGGAAAGCATCTTCGGGCATTCTGCCTTTAACCCTTCGACGCTAGTTTATATTCAACTCAACAGATGTTTTTGGTACCTACCAAATGTGAAGCATCATCTTGTGCCTTGACTATTGCAAATACCCCCTCCCCAACCTTCTGCATATTAGAAATTAATCTCAGCATTGGCAGCATCGTCCACATTGAAAAACGGAGTCATGGGGGCACCTGGGTGGCTTATTCAGTTAAACGTCCTACTTAGGTTCAGATCTTGGTCTCAGGGCTCTGGGATTGAGCCCCACATCAGGCTCCCGACTCAGTGGGGAGTTGGGCTTGCTCCTCCCCCCACTTGTGGGTTTTCTGTTGCTCTCAAATAAATGAATAAAATCTTAAAGAAAAAGAAAAACAGAGTCACAGCACAACTACAAAAACAGTGATGGCTCTGAACACCTATTAGCTGTTTCTCCAACATGATTTCTCCCTTCTGTCTTCCTCACAGCCCCCATGTCCATGTAGGAATCTCCCGTGTTTCTAGGGAGGCTGATTATACCTTGATCATGAAGGGGAGCATGTATGTTAGGCTAAGCTAATTTCATACATTATATCCCTCTTGGCTCCATGAAGTTAAAAAGCAGCCACGTGACCCAACCTGCACCAATGAGAGTGTTATTTCAGGATTGTCACGGAGAAGCCTGGGACAAAGACATATTCTTTCTCTTACTTGACTTGAGAAATTTGTGGTTCGGGAGCTGTAGGAAGTAGCTGTCATGCAACTATAATAAGGCTAGTTTCAGAATGAACTGATACTAAGAAAAACAAGGTAAGAGAGAAAATCAGGCTCTGGTGACATCACCTAGCTGCTGGATTACACTTTGCCTGGAGCCAAACCTACTCCACTTTCCAACTATGTACGTTCCCCTTTATATTTAAGTCAGTTTGATTTAGGTCTTTTCTGACTTAGAACCAAAAGTTTCCTTACTGATCAGTATGGTGGTTATTTTGGGCTGGTGGCGTTACAAATTTCATTTGATCTATTATCTAGCTGTATTTGCTCTATCATGTGTAGTTAGCATGGATTACTTTTGTAATGAAAAACTACCAAAAAAGTCTATTAAGATGCAATCATTAGCATCTACATTGCCTAGAAATTACTTATCGGAAAGTAGACATTCTTACTAGGGCTAAACCAAGACCCACTTACATGAACTAAGCTGATTCACCTGTTGGTGCACGTGGAAGTCTGGTGGGGCTGCTGATGACTTCTTGCATCACCGTCTTTGTTGCTATACCGCCGAGAGTTCACTGGTTTTGTGAGTTTGCTTTTTAAACAGTCTTTATATATTGGTACGCTCTCGCCTGACTGCTCTTCAGAGGACAGGGAAAGACCCGTCTCATGAAGCTGCACCTTTTGCCACTGCCAACTTTTCTGTGTTCTGAGGAGTGTAGGAACCCAGTGCTGTGCTATCAGCCCTCCCCACCTCTTTCCTGACTTACTAAAAAAAAGTATTTGAGGTCAGTTTTATGTTAATAGACATATAAAACTCAAGATGTAACAAATAAATTGCAAGAAAAAGTAAGATGGAAGGAGACTGATAGGAGATACTTAAGGATAGATACCATTCAGTCATTATAGGTGGACCTTATGTGAAAACTGATTCAAACAAATTTATTTTAAAAAGCTTAAGATTCATAAGAAATTTAAGCACTGGACATTTGAAACATGAGGGTGCCATTGTTGATTTTTTAGATATAATAATGGCATTGCTTTTATGATATTAAAGAAGAGTTTTTGTCTATTAGCAATACGTACTGAAATATTTACAGATGAAATAGTGTGGTATCAGAGATTTGCTCCGAAATAATACAGAAGAGAGGAAGTGTGAGGTTGCGGGGTATTGATGAAGCAAAATTGGTCATGAATTGATGATTCCTGAAGCTGAGTAATGGTACATAAGGGTTCGTTAATCTTTTTTTCTTTGATGAAAGTTTAAATAATAGTAAAAGTCTCTACTTAACTTTCCAGTGGTCATCAGTATTTGCAATTCAACAGTATTTTTTCCAGAAGTTTTTTATGTATAAATCACAGAGCAAAAGTAGGTAATGAAGGTTTGGTTTTGGTTTTATTTAATTAAACGGACTCATTACTTATGTTGGTCTGCAACTTTGTGTTTGGGTGGGAGCTTAATATGTCGGGGATATTTTGCCATTTAATCTTATATTGGAGCAGTTGATGATTTTTTTTTCTCTTAAAGCGAACAAAAGCCTTTGCTTCTGTACCAGTGCAGCCTCCCCACACTGGGGGGTAGTTTCAGCTTTTTGTGGGGAATACTGTCTGAAGCCTGGAGTTTCTGTGTGCTCCGACCAGAGCTTTAATTGTAACTCTCGGGCAGTTCTCACTCTTCTTCTTGTGAATCTTTCCTGGCATAGGCTACCCATGGGAGGCATCAGCCCTAACCTCCTCCACAGGGTTTTGCTGTCAGACAGCAACTATAAAATCTGCTGGAAATCCAGTGCTCTCTGTGTCCTACTGTTTGGAGGGCCAAATGTTGGTGAAAGCTTGGAAAGGCATTGTTATTCCTACTGCTTTTCTGTGATTTTTATATCATGTGAATTCTTTTTTAAAAAGGTTTTATTTATTTATTTGAGAGAGAGAGAGCAGGAGTAGATGGCGGCCGGGGGAGAAGCAGGCTCCCCATTGAGCAGGGAGCCTGACGCTGGGCTGAATCCCGGGAACATGAGATCATGATCTGAGCCAAAGGCAGACGCTTAACTGACTGAGCCACCCAGGGGCCCCTCATGTGAATTCTTAGTAGCTCGAGACAAAGCATTTGTATGAGAGAGGGGTTTGTTTTTTAAAAGAATGCAGTGGATGAATAGGGACCATCCTTGACTCCATGATCTAGTTTTCTGTTACTGTCATGCTGGGAAATTGACACAGTGTAATTCCAGGGCACCTTCAGCTTCTGCTGTTCTTCATTTCCCTTTTATTCCATGGGAGAGAGACCATCTAAACTGAGAATACCTCCTCTTTCTCCCTTACCCTTGAGGATCACAGTGAGTAGCATGCTTTTCGTGACATGTTTTCAAAATGCTTTAAAATACTGTTATCATTTCATTCTCTTATCAGATACTTTCAGAGTAACCACTCTGTGTCAGTCCTAGTAGCAGGACTCTGGGAGCGGGGAAGGTAAGCTAAATCAGTTTTCACATCATTGTTGTCTGGGTGGAAATACTGAAGGTGGGCATTGAGGTAGGAGAGATCTAGGATTAGAGCATTAAGTATTTGTTAAATGGGCATGTTTCGGGTATGTGCACAGTAATCATATGTACCGTTCACTGAGGTATGGGCAGTGTTAAGTGCCTTTCTAAAAGTTTTATATCAGCTACCTTATTCAGTAGTCACAGCAGACCTTTGTAGTATGTACTCTTGCTCCCCCACCTCCCTTTTTTATGATTTTATTTATTTATTTGAGAGAAAGAGAGCTAGCAGGAAGTGGGGCAGAGAGGGAGAGAAAGAATCCTCAAGCAGACTCTGTGCTGAGAACAGAGCCCAACGCAGGGCTCGATCCCAGGATCCTGTGATCATGACCTGAGCTGGAGTCAGACATTTAACCACCTGAGCCACCCAAGTGCCCCACTTGTTCCCCTTTTATAAGTAGAAAACCGAAGCACAGAGAGATTCAGTTTTTTGCTGGAAATCACACAGTAAAGAGTGGTACAATCTGCACTTAAATGCAGACAGTCCAACTCCAGACTCTGTGCTCATTATGGAATTAGTTGTGAGCGATCAGTTCGCTCACTGATACATTCTATTAGTGGCTTACATTTTTTTTTTAAAGGATGGTTGGTTATTGTTAACCAGCACTATCGGTGTCCCTGGAGCCTGCGAAACGCGTTGGACGGCTTTCAGTCACTCTGGTATTATGTTGCAGCTGGGGGGTCAGAACTAACTGTGGACTTAAAGAAAATTGTTCATATATTTACTGTGTTGGTCCTTTCAGGGAATGGAATTTTACCTGTAGTAGGTCTAGAGTCCTATCAGAATGAATCTTGTGTTGTTTGCAGTGAAAAAAAAAGTCCATTAATTCTGTGACTTTTAGTTACGTATCTTGAAGTTTGCTTTAATGTGTGAAAGCACGCCCCTCCACTGTGTCTAAGTGTGGATATATATGTGCACATGCCCACACACAGGCTTTGCTTACAGATGTGAAGATCTCAGTACGTGGCTAGCTTCTTGGTCTCTACAGCCTGTTCTCAGTGATCCCAAACCCTTTCAGTGGAGAATCGAATCCAAAACTATGAGCCAAGTGTTAACTACAAATGAGGCTGTGTAACCCTCAGTTCAAGCTCACAGTCCCAGGTGACCTCCTCCCCCCTGCATGTTGCCCTCTATGTGATGAGAGCTGTCATTCAATGGATGTTGACTTTGTGTCAGATTTAGTATTTAAGCTCTTGACCTGTATGATCTCATTGACGCCATAGGATAACCCCTGGCAGTCAGTATTATTACTCCCATCAGCCCCATGAGGAAGCCAAGCTATAGAGGGTTACTTGTCCACAGTCACATAGATGTTAGTGGGGACATAATCCCAGGTTTGCCTGCCTCCAAGGTTAGTGGATTTCCTGTGTGGGAACACTGAGGCAGCACAGAGACAGATGAAGGAAGATGTTCAGAGCAGGGTATGCTTGTTTGAGAGGATGTGTGTGTGTTGTTTAGTTTTAAAAGATAAACAGCAGTAGCTGCAGCTTCCTCTGCCCTGGTGAGGTAGAAACATAAGAGCTTGTACCCTGCTGTTCAATGTAAAGGTATGAAATAAATCACAATTTCTGTGCCTTAGTTTCCTCATCTGTAAGATGACGTTACCAGTATCTGTTTAACCTACACTATATAAACATCATATGCATAGAGGGTTACATAAGGTGATGGGAATAAAAGGATGATTAAGTACCGTACACACGTAAGGAATTACCAGCCAGGATATCCCAGCCCCTACCCACGATGAACTTTTAAAACTCATTTCTTGAGATGAAAATTGATGTTGCTGCAGATTTAGTTGAACAGATTCCTTAAAAGGATTTAGTTCTGGGGGCACCTGGCTGGCTCGGTGTTGCATGCATGGTAGAGCATGTGACTCTTGATCTCCGGGTCATGAGTTCAAGCTCCATGTTGGATGTAGAGCCTACCTTAAAAAAAAAAAAAAAAAGATTTGGTTCTGCTTTTTCCTTCATTTACTCATGTAACTAACTTTTTTAAAAAATTATTTTTATTAACATGTAATGTATTATTTGCCCCAGGGGCACAGGTCTGTGGATCATCAGTCTTACACAAATCACAGCACTCACCATAGCACATAGCCTCCCCAGTGTCCATCCCCCAGCTACCCTATCCCTACCCTGCCCCCTCCCCCCGCAACCCTCAGTTTGTTTTGTGAGATTAAGAGTCTCTTATGGTTTGTCTTCCTCCCAATCCCATCTTGTTTCATTTTTTCCTTCCTTATCCCCCAAACTCCCCACTCTGCCTCTCAAATTCCTCCTATCAGAGAGATCATATGATCATGCAACCAACTTTTATTGAGTACTTATTATATGCCAAGCATTGGTATTGGTGCTGGAGGTTTAACAGTGACTCAGACTTGCTCACAGGCTGTTCAAGACATTTTTCGGTTAGGATTGTCCGTCATCCAAGCACATGCTAACTGACCACGTGTGAAGTGAACAGGGTCAAATTCTGTCTGTGGCTGCCAAGACTAATGTGTGTGAAGAAATCTCTGGACAGATGGGACATCCAGACCCTGGTGTGACTTTGCATCTTTCCTGTGCAGGGATGAGGAAGGCTCACACTGAAGCAGGGGTGAAGCTGTTTCTCCAGAAACCCAAGGCGTGCACAGCGTGTGGCTCTCTGGGCTCGTGTTGTCATCTGCCCCAAATTAAGAGGTCCCTAGCCAGTTCTTTTAAACCAGAACTGCCCATGTAGTTTTTTAAACTCCCCAAAATGAAAAAAAAAAAAAAAGCATTTTCCTCTGAGCTCACCAATAAATAATAAACTTTAGTCTGTTTTGATGACATTTAGTATATGTGCTGCATAACCGAGCACCATTTTAGAGACATTTAAATTGTGTGTTCTGCAAAATTTCACCTTGCACTTTATTTATTTATTTATTTATTTTGATGTTTAAGTTGAACACACACCCGGTCCTATAAACATCTGGAAGAGGGACAAGTTTACTCAGTTCAATGAGTGTTGGCTAAGCATTTCTGAAGATAGGCATTGTGGAAAGATCAGAACACACACACTCAAGTCCGACAGAAATAATCAAAACAACAATAACACAACTTACAGATGTGTTAGATGCTACCCCTCCTTTTTGGGTGCTTTTGGGGCAAGTACTGATTGACAGTGCAGTGAAGGAAACCCTTGAGAGCATCTGTCTACTTCCCCAGGGAGGATGGGCAGATGAGAAGTCTGAGGCCTGGAAAAGTACCAGAGGCAAAGTCTGAGTGTTGGTTAGAGACCTTGTTTTAACAGCATTCTGTGTTTTCTGATGGCAAACGTGTGCCCCCTTCCCCTCCCGCTCCCCTGCTGCCCCGTACGTATACATGAATAAACACACACCAGTTTGGGAAGGCTACCAACTAGTACTCTAGTAACCAGTAAAATATGTAATTTGGGGTCGTGAGAGGGGACAGAATTTGCTGGGGAGAAGGAGGAGGAGAATGAATATCTGTTTCCCAAAGTTGGGATCTGAACTATTGTCTAAAACATCAGACAACGCAGACAAATCAAAGCAGAATCAGGGCAGCAGAGGTTAACTTGTGGGTGATTTATAGCTTAATGGAAACCAGAGCCTCATCATGCTTGGGCTGCACATTTTAAAGCAGTAGAATGAAGGCAAACTCAAATGCCAGTCCCAGAGCTTCCCCAACAGCAGCTGTCGCTGTGGGTGGACTTGGCTGTGCGTCTCAGGTCACGGGTGTGTTCTTGCATTTGTGTGTCACTGTCACTTAGCACATGGTGACAACTGCAGAGCATCCCAGACTCACCGCAGCGACCGTCTCTGCCTCGGGTCACTGGGAGAGTCAGAGCTTCGGAATCAACACGCAGACTTGCATCCGCTTTTCATTTTAATTGTGCTTGAAGCCTTGAACGTCTCCAGCTGCACACATGTTAGAAGGGAAGATCTTCAGAAATTAAGCGGTGGTGCTCTGAAGGAGGGCTCCATACAGGTTTCCTCTCCTGTGCAAAAGGTCTCCTAGGAAACCTTTCATAAGCCAAAGTGATGTAAAGCAAAGAAGCCATTGCCGTTGGTTTATATGGGAAACATTTTTTCGCATTCCTGGATCTCAAAAAGAACCCCTCTAAAGCTTTTCCGATACCTTAGAACCCATCTTGTTAATGGATATGCAAATCAGAATAAAGCACAGATGCTCACAGACACAGTTCAGAGCTGTGGAGCCTGATGCAGAGTGAGCCCCCAGGGAAGGAAGCTGGGGGGGCGCTGTTCTCACCGCTCAGGTGCATGCTACCTCTCCCCAACGCCTAGCAGCAAAACAAACACTATTTCCTGTTTTTGCCTTTTCTCTTAAAAGTGAAAAAAATCCTCTAGATTTCTGCTGGTTATCAAAAGCAGGTACGAGTGTAGGTCTTTTGTGAAAGCAAAGTGGTATAACATGAATTTTCAAAAAGCAGGGGATTCCTGTAATTCCAAATAGCCAGTAGGACAGGCCAGCGGCAGGAGAGGATTCAGGCCCCGTGAGGGAAGGAAATCACCAGCAGGACAGCTTTGGTGGGTGGCAGCTGGGAGCCTTTATGGCCCCAGGCTGCGCACAGAAAGGCAGGGGTTCTGGGGCACCTGGGTGGCTCAGAGGGTTAGAGCCTCTGCCTTCGGCTCAGGTTATGATCTCAGGGTCCTGAGATGGAGCCCCGCATTGGGCTCTCTGCTCAGCGGGGAGCCTACTTCCCTTTCTCTCTCTCTCTCTGCCTACCTCTTTGCTTACTTGAAAAAAAAAAAAAAAGAAAGGAAGGAAGAAAGGCAGGGCTTCTAAGGGCCCGGTCTCTGGAGCCTTCTGCTGCCAGGGAAAAGAATTCCTCTTCCCCCTCCTGCTGCTCCATCTTTGCTGATTACATTGGGTTCTTCCGGTGGTTTTTAAAGAGCTTTTGAGAAGCTGTAATGTGATCAGCTTCTGGGCTTATTCCAGACGATGAGGCTGCTCATCGCTTTGTCTCCAGGTTGCTTGCCTGGGACATGCATCTTCATCCTCCCCAGGCCAGGAGGTCTGAAGAAAGAAGGAGGGGAAAGTTCCAGATAGGTCAAGGCCTTGAGTATGTAATGGACACATATGCTAGTTGGCAAATCTAAAGGATATAAAGTAGATCTGTTTCTCAGTCCCATCCCCTCCCCAGAAACAACTGTTGCCTTTCTGTCTATTCCTGTAAAGAGATTCTATTCACATATAGAGGCACCCAGCTGGCTTAGTCAGTAGAGCTGTGACTCTGGATCGTGGGGTCGTGAGTTCAAGCCCCATGTTGGGAGTAGAGTTTACTTAAAAATGCATGTATATAAATGCTTATGCATACTGTATATATAGACTTATGTATATGTACATATATAGTACACATGTATTTAGTGAACTGTCCTCTTTACATGATGGTAGCGTACTATACATTTCATTCCCTTCCATACTGGTTTTCATTGATCTTAGGAATTGTTCCAGGATAGGACATGCACAGCTGCCACATTCTTTCTTAATAGCTACAGAATGTTTGTTCTATTGCTTAGCTGGATCATTATTAGTCTCTTGTTATTGGACATTTTGGCTATACAATCTTGCCATCCCAACAATACTTAACTGAGTATCCTAGAACATACATCTTTGGCACATGTGCTGATTTACCTATTGAATCGGTTTGCAGAAGTAAAATTACTAGGCCAAATGGTATATCCTTTTAGTATTTATAAAAATCGCCAAGTTGCCCTCCTAGCCACGATTTATTCCCATACAGCTTCCCTGAATGCATACCCCTGCCTGCTTTGCCCCGTCTCCATCCCCATCTAGGCTGCCTCAGAGCCCATCTGTTGTAGGGGAGGAGGTTTAGGGTTTGATATGAACCCAAGTGTTTTGAAAGGTCACCCATGGGTATTGGCAATTACAAATCACAGAAAAGTCTACGTCAAGCTGTCTTAAATAGAAAAAAAAAATTTAAGGTGAAAAAATTTATTGGCACGTATAACTCAAGTCTAGAGTCAAATTTGGACCAGGCATACGTGCCTCCAAGAGGGGCTGTGGTGTTGTCGTACAACTCCAGGGGGCGCACCCACATTGTGTTAGGAAACAGTGTGAGGCAGCCCCCTGGAATTGGTGGCTATGTACAGGGCACAGCTGAAGTCATGAGGAGGTGGTCTCTCTCCGCTTCTGAGCGCTGTGTTTGCTTGGAGTTTGCTTTGTTCTCAGGATGGCCTTTTCCTTTTTTTTTTTCTTTTTTTTAAAGATTTTTATTTATTTATTTGACAGAGATCACAAGTAGGCAGAGAGGCAGACGGGGGAGCAGGCTCCCTGCTGAGCAGAAAGCCTGATGTGGGGCTCGATCCCAGGACCCTGAGCCAAATGCAGAGGCTTAACCCACTGAGCCACCCAGGCGCCACAAGCAGTGGCCCTGGAAGCTCCGCATCTCTGTTTTTTCAGCAACTTTATGTAACCTGAGAACCAAGAGCGCCCCCTTCTCTGAAGATACAGCAGAAGTCCCACAGATGAGCCTCTCAGACCTGGTGTGGGTCAGCTGCTCATCCCACACAACTAATCACTTCTAGGAATATCTTTCGGTTTGCTTACCCATCATCCATTCCCTGTTCTTCTGGTCATAGCATCTCGACTGACTTTCTTCCCCCACTCTCAGCCCTCCAGCGGTGCGCACGCTCCTGTCAAAAGTTCAGAAATAACAGAAGCAAAACCAGTGAATCACCGAAGTGATAACTGGTAAAAGTTTGTTGTGCCCACACCAAAAAGACAGTTTGCAAACCGGGAGCACTGAAACCAAAGCATGGAGTGAGGCCCAGGGGGCTATTGTTATAAAGCAGCTTATATAGTGAGAAAGCAATGACTTTATTCTTCACAGTGATTGGTTATAATACTAGAGTTTTCTTTTCTTTTCTTTTTTTTTTAAATTTTATTTATTTGAGAGAGCACACAAGCATGAGTCAAGGGTAGAGGCAGAGGGAGAGGGAGAAGCAGGCTCCGCACAGAGCAGGGAGCCTGATGCAGGACTCAATGCCAGGACCCCCAAATCATGACCTGAGCCGAAGGCAGATGCTTCATCATCTGAGCCATCCAGGAGCCCCTATTTATTTATTTATTTATTAGAGAGAGCGGGTACCGTGCAAGGGCTGGAGGGAGAGCAGAGGGAGAGGGACAAGGAGACTCTGCTGAATGTGGAGCCTGATGTGGGGCTCCATCCCACGACCCTGAGATCATGACCTGAGCCGAAATCAAGAGTCAGATCAGATGCTCAACTGACTGAGTCACCCTTGTGCTCCAATATTTTCTTTTATTTTTATTTATTTGAGAGAGGGCTCAGGAGCAGGGGAGGGGCAGAGGCAGAGGGAAGGGGAGAAGCAGACTCCCCATTGAATGCAGATCCCAACTACAAGGGTGGGGGTGTGTGTGTGCTTAATCCCAGGAGGCTGAGATCCTGACCTGAGCCAAAGTCAGATGCTTAACTGACTGAGCCATCCAGGCATGTTCCAGGATTTTCTTAAATGAATTGAACAGCGGTTAGTTGTTATCAAGTCTGGGAAATAGTTTAAGTTTTGCTAATGATTTCCAGAAACAAGCCAGACATGTCTCAGGTCAAGTTAGCCTTACAAAATAAGTTAAATTAAGCTTCGTTTGAATGACTGAACAGGTCTTGTCTGCTCAGGGAATTTTCAGGGCTGGTCTCCATTTGCTGCTGGTTTTAAACACTACGCAGGCACCCATCCTGTGAATAGCCAACACAATTCTGATTTTCAGATTGAAAACCACCACTAACCATCTGCAGGCTAGCTGAGTGCTTCTCAGACTGAAGAAAGGGATGCAAATGTACATATAGCCCACCTGGGGATCCTGTGTTAAAGCAGTTTCTAACTCAGATCCTGAGGGGGGAGCCTGAAATTCTGCATTTTAGGTGATGCTGAAGCTACTGGTCCAGGCAGGGGGGAGGGGATATCCATGAGCAGTGATCAGTGCCCGTCAGTGACCTCTCCAGGTTCCTTGTATTCTAATGATTTTGAGATTTCATAGCATACACAGAAGAATGTGAAACCAACAAAATCCCCACAAGCAATCGATTTCAGTTTGTCTCCATTTCATGAAACAAAGAGAAGCCCCCTCTTTGATCGCATTTATCAAAAAAAAAAAAAAATGTATTGTTAAAACATTCATTCAGTTTGGAAGTACATTTCTATTGCTTGGCTTGGTGGAGTGGGGGGAGGAAGCCTTTGCTGAATTGTTCCTAAAGAATTGCACTTTTGACCAATATTGGCAGGAAAATAACTTTTCCCTCTGGGGACTACAAGCTCTCTGTTGTCTTAGAAAAAAAAAAAACCCTGCTGCTGCTTTCACCATCAAGCCAGTGACTTATTACTGCTTTGCCCAAGGAACCAATTTGCCCTGGCAGACACGAAGGCTTTATGTATTTAGTTATCCCATCATAGCTGGGTGGCCTGCTACCAAATTCTGAGGACAATATACTATTTTCTTGGAAATAACAAAAGCAATCTCTCTACTCTTTAGGTTTTCTTTTAAATGAATACTTTTTTCATCAGCTCTCAGAACCAGTATTTCAGTCCTGGGCTACCTTGAATAGCGCTAAATATTTTCTTTGCCCTAACTCAGGTCAGGTATTAAATAGACCCTCACTCCCACCCCTCTGCCCCGCTTCTGAATCAGAAAAATGATTTCTTTTGCAAAGCAATTTCATGCCTTGTTATCCCCAATATGTCCCTAAAATGGCATTACCAGAAAGTCCCTGTTCCTTTCAGAGATTGGAAGGGGAAGAGTGATTTCTAAAACAGGCTCAGCAGGGGTGCCTGGGTGGCTCAGTGGGTTAAGCCTCTGCCTTCGGCTCAGGTCATGGTCCCAGGTTCCCACATCGGGCTCTCTGCTCCACAGGAAGCCTGCTTCCCTCTCTGTGTCTCTATGTCTCTCTGCCTACTTGTGATCTCTGTCTGTCAAGTAAATAAATAAAATCTTAAAAAACATAAAAAATAAAAGGAGCTTAGCAAACCCATGACACTGCCCACTTGGTATCTCCATGCTTTGTGTAGCTTTGTGGTGGCATTTGCTTTTAACCATGCCTCCTGTTAAGGGAAGTTCTGGCCTCAAAACATTTGTGTCATTATGCAAATATGGGTTAATGAATCGATTGAACAAAATACACTGTGATTGAGAGTTCGGCTGCTTTCATCAGAAAATAACATACAGCTGGATTTTTCTTCTTCTTCTTTTTTTTTTTTTTTTTTTTGGTGCATCCTCACTCTCTTTCATTACACAGATAAGGCATTTACCAGAATGCTAGTCTAAAGAATTCTTCAGAATTCTCATCTTACCCTTTGTTATTGCTATAATGTTACGTAAAGCCAGTCCCATCTGTGAGCTTGGAAAACAACTTTAAGACTTTAAGTATTAAAAGGTAGCATCTCCTTTATAAATACTGATCCTCTATAAATAATGTGATGTCCACATTCGCCTTTTGAGATTAATATAATCCAACCCCTAAAGTGTAATTAACTTAAAATACCCAAGAAAGGGGGTGTTCAGTCTTGGTTCTCTGAATCTGTAACGGACTGACTGAGTGCCAGAGTTGCCCTTAGATGATGCCCCAACTGGCAAGTCATGCATTAGCACCTTCCACTTTGAAGGTGGGATAGAAGAGAGAAGGTCATTTATGACAGCAAGGGGTCATCTTTATTTGTTACCAAGGCAAATAGCAGGACAGGGAAGATTCTGGGCTTCGCTAACTGGCTGAGTGTCATTTTTCTAGCAACTCTTTATTGAACGCTTGCTGTGTTCTAAGTCCTGTGGGTAGGTTCTGGGTAAAGAGTGATGAGTTCTGACCTCATGGAGGTATCTAAAATGATCCATCTGATTTCTCTGGGCTTTACTTGAAAAACAAGGCTAGTTCTGAACCTCACAGATGATATGATATGATATTATATGATAAACACATTTATGAAAGTGTAAATTGTTAAACAACCATAGAGTTCTTTAGGTCAGCGTGGTTACAGAGCCTCAGCACTGTCCTTAACCTTGAAATTGTCTAGGTCAGCTATTGTGCTTATTTTCTCCTTTCATGAAATTTTCTCAAATGGCATGCCCTTTGCCCTTTATCTTTTTGTGACAGTTGCATTTTCCTCTCCAAAGATGATCTCATTTTCCTGATTCTTGATGACCACCAGTTTGTCTGTCTGTCTTTCTTTGTTTCAGATTTTATTCATTGACTTGAGAGAGAGGGGGAGAAAACACAAGCAGGGAGAAGAGGGAGAAGCAGGTTCCCTACGAGCAGGGAACCCAGCGTGGGGCTCAGGCCCAGGACCCTGGGATCATGACCTGAGCTGAAGGCAGACCCTTAACTGACTGAATCACCCAGGCGCCCCTGAGTGCCAGCTTCTTATCTGCTTTGCAAAACATTCTTTGAAAGGAGGGGCCTCCTAAGAAGTTTCATTGGCATTTGATATGAATTCAGAAAGAGAAAAATGACTATTCATAGCAGCTCAGGGAAAAAAAATTTCTCTATTATATATACAATTAAAAAAAGATACTTAAAATAACACCCCAGAATACAGTTATCATGAGACATCTCTGTCATTTCCTAGAGTTAGAAGTAGAGAACAATCTTGGAGTTGGGCGAGGAGCCAGCTTTGTCGTTTGTGGATAGGAATGATAGGGGTCCCGCTGTGCGGGAGGGAGCGGGCTGGGAGGGGCCTTCTCGGGATCATGCTGGGGCAGCTGAGCCTTGGAAGCATGAGGGGAAAGTTTCTGAGAAAGGCTTTCTTTGCAGTACATGTAAGGAGAGGATCTCACTCTTGTGTTTAAAGACCCCTGTTCTGTGACTGAGTCTCCCGGGGGACAGAATTTTGGTTCTTTGCAGAAATTTTATGTATCCTCTGTTAATTGAGGGAGTCTTTCTTCCAGTATCCAGTTCTGATGTCCAGGCTAATACGTGTTTCTCTGTCTCCCTCTGATCTGTGTCCCCCCACCTCGGCATCTTTCTCCCACCCCCGGCCCCTCCATCCCACATACGTGATTTATTCACTAAGTGTGAAGGCACAGCAAACCTCAAACCTGGGCCCCTAAAGAAACATTTTAGAGGGTCTGGTTTCACACTTTGTAAATTTTGCACTTAACAGAAGGGCTGCTTCTTTTCTCCATCCTGTGACCAAAAAAATGAGGCTGCTTGGTGGCTAGTAAGCACCATGGTATCATACAGGGTTAGCCAGAGTTTTCTGTAAAGGGCCAGATAATAATATATTTTAAGCTTCCTGGGCGACACAGTCTACTGAACTTGGCCATTGTGTCGTGAAAGCGGCTATAGGCAATCCATGAGCAAGGAGCATAATCACTGCTTGAAATTTGAATCTCAGGTTAGTTTTACGTGTCCTAAATATTACTCTTTTGATTTTTTTTTTTTTTTAACCATTTGAAAACAGAAAAACCATGCTCAGCTTGTGGGCCTTATAAGCACAGGCAGTAGGTTCGATCTAGCCCACAGACCGTGGTAGTTTGCCAGCCCCTGAGGCCGAGGAGGAAATGCCGAACTAGGAGTGAGAAGCCTTACATTCCAATTTCAGTTTTATGTTTTAAGCCCTGACAGTCATTTAATGACTGACCTCCATTTCCTCATTTGCAAAATGGGTATGGAAAGGGGTGGGGGAGTAACTTTAGAATGGAGAAGCCTGGCAAACGTTACCTCAGAAAGGTGATTAGGGTTACCATCGGTGGCAAGTCATGGTGGAAGCATGTACCCCTGATTCGTGATGACAGTGGCGCTTGACGTGGCTGTCCATTACCTCAGCCTGAACGTAAGAAAAATATCAGACAAACACACAGTGAGGGACAGTCTCCAAAATACCTGACCAGCATTCGTCAAAATTGTGCAGGTTATCCAAAACAAGGAAATTGTGGGGAAACACACACACACAGAATGTTAGGGGGATCTGGGTTGCCAGGGTACGGCAACCCTGCACAATCTTGCAATTTTGCTGTAAATAAAAAACTCTTCTGAGATGAAAAGCTGACATGTACGTATACCCTAGGAGAAATCGCCACACTTTGGTGGTTGATTAGGTGCAGAGAGCAGGGGAGAAAGAGAAATAAAGATCGTCTCCAAGTCTCCAGTCTGCGACCAGGGAAGATGGTCATGCTATTGGGCAGAAATAATAAACACAGGAGAAAAATCAGAAAAAGGAGAGAGAACTTGGAGGACCAGGGACACGACCTTGAATTTGAGATACTGTTTACCACTTGAAGTGACAACATATTTGGAAAGGGTTTTTGGATTTCAGAAGTTTTGTTTAAAAGGATCTTCAGCCTAGCTGTGTTTGACATTTAAGCCCCAATTTAAGAAAGAAAGATTAACTGGATTAAATAATAAAGAATAATAAAGTAGTTATTGGACTTGCTGTAAGAGGCCAGACTCCCGCTCAGAGATACATGTCTGCATGTGGATATATTCAACCTGTTGTCATTAACGTGTTGCTCAAGCCTGGAGTAGCTAGAAGCCTCTTTTATTTGCAAGAGGAATTAAAGTCATGCTGCCAAGTGGAACATTATTTATTTAAGTGACTTAGCAGCTGGGAGCAGCCCTTTTTCTGGAGCAAGAAGTGCTCATTGTGTTGACCCGCACTGGAGAGTATGTTTTGTTTACTTCAGACAAGAAGTTAAGAGCTTTGTTCCAATCATTCCTTTTTCTGTCTCGCCCTATTTATCTTTTACAGCCAGAGTTGTTTCAGAAGTGCATAGAGGCCTTTGGGGGCCTGTGATGTCTGCTGCACATTAACGATGTGTCTGGTAAAACCATGGCCCAGACCCTGTACCTGCCGTGGGCCCTCAGTAGGCAGCTCCCAACCGAAGAAATTCTGGTGGCAGAAAATGTAGGAGAAAAATAAGCCTCACAAATAAGCAAAGATATGTAATTAAAAATACATGCCAATGAGGGGTGTCTGGCTGGCTCAGTTGGTGGCGCTGGTGACTCCTGACCTTGAGGTTGTAAGTTCGAGCCCCACATCGGGTGTGGAGATGACTTAAAAAATAAAATTTAAAAAATTATATATGTGCCAATGAGATGATAAAGACAGTGAAGAAATGGGAGATTCCTGTGCTGGCAAGGGTATGGGGAAGAGCACTCTGGTGGAAATGTGAGTTGATGTGATCTTTCAGGAGAAAAGTTTGAAGTCTACATTCCAGACTTTCAAATATTTATATTCTTGGTTCCAGTATATTCCACTTCTAAGAGAGGCTGTCCTAAGGAAATCCTGGAACAGGCATGTAAAGATACCTGTGAATTATGATCATCCAAAATAGTGAAACACTGGATATAATATCTAACCGTAGAGTTAATAATTTTAACATTGTAGATACAGCTATTATAATATAAAGACTCGCATTATTAAGTTTCTGAAGAAACACATTTCAAAATGAATTTATAGTCCCTTTTACATAAAAATATATGTGTGCATTTGTGTTTCTCGAATAACACACTAACACTTAAATGCCTTTAGAATGTAGATGCAAATAAAAATATTTTAAAGTCTAAACCAAAATGTAGACTCTCCATGCCAAATTCTGAGTGGCATAAACTATCTTTATCTCGTAAGTTACTACTATTTGTAGAACCTAAAACATGTTCCCGTCATCACTCATACTCTCCTTCTAAATAATCCTGACTTTCTGAAATAAAAGTCACAGCTCCTCCTAAACTATCGAGTACAGGTTTTTATTCTCAGTGTGAAGATTCTAGTACTCTCTTAACCAACGAGAAGCCCATAAATACTTTTTAGTTTTATTTTATGCTACAATAGTGAAAATTCTCAAGACAGTGTTTGATGAGAAGCACTCTATAGGAGGAAACCGGGTGAAAAAAATGAGATTTCAGGAGAAAAAAAAAAAATCTCTTTCTTCACTTTGATTTTATTAATTTATGCCTTGCCTCTTTCCAAGTGTACTTAAAGTACCCAGATGTCCCAGTAGAATGTGTGCTGGGCATAAAAACGTGTAGACACACGTGAACAAACCAGCGGTTGGCAAGGTGGTGATGATTTATAACAAAACACCCAGTATCCCTGAACGAGAGACTGTGCCCTTAACACGTGAATGAAGTGATTCCCAATCACCTTCTTTCCCAGGCCAACAGAAAACCAGCGTGGCAGTGCCACTGAGATCAGTCAGGGCGTTGAAGAGCTTGAGAAAAAGAGCTGAGCAGGACAGGATTCCTACGTTCAGTGCAGCTTCATGTAACCATTCAGAGCCTGACAGAGTCAGAGGAGAGCGGAAGTGGGGTGCGGAGAGGGAGGAAGGTCCGCAGCTCCCCTGCTCTTTGCCAGGCACTAAGCTTCACTCCTTTAGTATGCTGCGGACACGAATATAATGTTCAGGTGGTAGTTTGGTCTCAGTATTTCTGAGTAAATCCAGGCTCTTCATGCTCCTGCATCCCGTGGATCCCTGGACCTGCCACTTCCACAGTCAGTTGCTGTTGGGTCCAGATTTCCCTCCTCCTATGTCCTTCATCCTCCTTCATCAGCCCAGGCTTAAACCCTGCGCCATAGCGGGGGTAGGGAGGGCTTGGCATTATCTGAAGAGATCTACCAGAAGCCCCCAACTTCAGAGACAGAGTGAGCAGGACTTTGTTTTCTTTTCCCTAACTCTATCTGTCTCTTTCCGAAAAAGGGTTTGAAGTGCCCAACTCTTACAACAGGATGTGTGCTGTGAGACATTTCAAAAGAGGGAGAGAACTGTAGGAATTCCGCAGAGAAGGGCAATATATAAAAAAGCAAGGTAAGGGGCGCCTGGGTGGCTCAGTGGGTTAAAGCCTCTGCCTTCAGCTCAGGTCATGATCCCAGGATCCTGGGATCGAGTCCCATGTCGGGCTCTCTGCTCCGCAGGGAGCCTGCTTCCTCCCCTATCTCTCTCTGCCTGCCTCTCTGCCTACTTGTGATTTCTCTCTGTCAAATAAATAAAATCTTAAAAAAAAAAAAAAAAAAAAAGCAAGGTAAGACAGAGAAGAAAGGAGAGAAAGTTAAAGACTCCCTCTGATCGCTGTGTGAGGGTGAAAGATTGAGGGCAGTTGGTCATGGAGTGTGGAGCTCCTCAAGATGTTTGGTGACTAAAATCGGTGGCACGTGTGAAGGGTGAGCTCTTGGCTTTGTGGCAAGTTTGCCTCTGAGTCTTCCCGAGAATCAGGAAACCTTCTTCCTCTATGAGGACAGCTTCAAGCCAAGGTTCCTTCTGGAACCTTGAGTTCATTCCATTCCCATTATCCCCGCCATGCTTGGCTACACCTAAAATGTTGACCCCCTCATCGGCTGACATCTTCTTAGTGGACTTCTGCCCCCTCGCATCTTCCCATCACTTACCACTGTTCCAGACTTTCCTGCAAAGTTCCCAGGTAGGAGCTTCTGGACTAAGTCTGGCCCTTGGCCATGTTTAATTCGGCCTGCCACGCCACGCGTATCCCTATGTGGCACCCGCTGGCAAGAGCTAAGAGTTCCTTTCTCCATTAGTGGGAGCAAAGACCCTGCCGCTCCCTGATTTTTTCCCAAGCTTGGCTGTGTTCCATTTCTTGGTCTAGGTGGCGATCAGATGAATGTATTTAGTTTGTGAAAATTCACAGAGTACTTACTATTTTTGTATTTTTCTATGCATGTTGTTCATCTTTTTTTTTTTTTTTTAAGTTTTCTAATTGATTAAAAAGCAGAATCTTGATTTCCCCAGACAGACCTTATGCCGTAGACATCATTATCTTTTGTTCTTTGTAGATGAGGCTGTTCAGACCTGGAAAGGTCAAGCAGTTTGTCTGTGGTCATACAGCTAGTCCGTGACCAAACTCAGATCACACCCGGAAAGCCTATGCTCACTTCATCCCAGGAGAGTTTGCACAGCCATGAGGCTCTCTAATTCTATTCTTGGCTTCTCTGTGCTGCCACTTCAGTATCCAACCCATGAATTTCAGAGACGTGTTTACATGATTTCTTTTATGTACTCTTGTAGATTAAAGATGGCCATAAATTTTTTACAGCTCCTCCTATCGAGATGTGGGCTCCGATTCCCCTCCTTTGGAACTTGAGCCAACTTTGAGGATCTGCTTAATTAGTAGAGTGCCATGAAAATGACACTGTGTGACAGACAGGTGAACTGTAGTGAGACTTACAGCATCTGCCACGCTTTCCTTGACCACTGACTCTTCCAATCCAACTGCCATGATGTGAGGAAGCCCAAGGAGCCCTTTTGGGAGGTCCGTAGGGAAAGGAAATAAGTATGTTGGCCGGCAGTTCCCGCTGAGCTCCCAGCAGCAGCTTTCCAGCCATGTGAGTGAGCTGGCTTTGTGGGTGGGTCCTCCCGCTTCAGCTGAATGAACCCCAGTTAGTGCCGTGTGGAGCAGAGATGAGCTGTCTCCACTGAGCCCTGCCCAAATTGCAGATTTCACAAAGAAAAGAAACAGCTTTCACTGCTGAAGCCGCTAAATTGGGGGATGCTATGTTATGCAGCCATAGGTAACAGGAACACATGTCAGCTTTGCTCAAGCACTAGAAGGCAGGTTAAATGTGAGCTCAAAAAGTTTCATGTCCTTTAATATTAATATTAGTGTAGCACAGGAAGTCTCCATTAGGAAAAACAGAACTCTAAATTCAGTCCAGCCCCAAAAATCAGTCCCAGAAACTATTTTTGCATAGTTAAGAATGTTTTTTCTTCTGTCCTCACTAAAGCAAATACCAAAGACCACCCACATTAGCGTGCATTGACTGACTAACTTGGAGTCTTCTAAGAAAAAACACATTTGCTGGTAGAATGTCAACAAAATGCTATCAGAATAATTACAGAAGCTGCATCAATGTAAAATCAGACTGCGTATGAATCTGTGAGTCACTGGGAATTAGGTACAAGAGCTGCACAGTCTAGAGTTGGTTTTTCACATTAGCTAAAAGGGCAGAAGAAGAACATCTAACATTTTAGGGGGGCAGGGGATCCCCACTCACTCAAGACATTTGCTTGGCAAATATTTTCCCAACAAGAGGGCACAATTACATAGGGTGTGTTCCACCAGGCCTGACAGACCAAGTCGAGTGATTGATGACTAGGGTGGTGTGTTTACTGCGAAGGGAAATCATGGGATTATCGTTCCCCTTGCTCCTGAGTCCTTTCCAATCTGTGCAGATGTGCTCGTGTTCTCTAGAAGATAAGCCAAGGAGGGGGAGAAATGCCCTTGACTGCATGGCTGGTGGTAAAATGCCTTTGAGAATCTTAATAGGGTTATGGCTGTTGGGGAGATACCTATTAGAAGGTTGATGGGTTTAGGAAAACTTAAGGTGGCCACAGTATGTACCTGAATAAAAAAAGCAGGTTGACAAACAGGTGGTATTATGTCAAATAATTTGTTTGATACATTAATGGCTGGATAAAAGGTAGTGAGTTTGAGGGATTTTTCAGAAAGGTTGACAGGATCTACACTGTTAGAGCAGGGTTGTTACTTAGTCTGCAGCTCTGGAGAGAACACAGCCAAGACAATGTATAAACAAATGGACAGGGCCATGCGCCAATAAAACTTTATTTATGGACACGGAAAACTGAATTTTAAGTAATTTTCACATGCCGCAAAATATTTTTTTTTTGATTTTTTTTTAAACCATTTAAAAATACAAAAACCATTTTTAGCTCCCAGGCTATACAAAAACAAGCAGCAGGCCAGATCTGCCTGCAGGCCATAGTGTGCTCACCCTGTTGTCATTTGGGTGGGGAAAGAAGTTGAATGATTGGGGGAGAGGAAATGGCTTGCTTCCCGCCATCTACTTTTTTTCTTTTCTTTATTTTATTTTATTTATTTATTTAAGTAATCTCTGTACCTAACATGGGGCTTGAACTCAACCACAAGATCAAGAGTTCCATGCTCTTCTGACTGAGCCAGCCAGGGACTCCACACCCTCTACTTTCTGGACTTCTGTTTTTGGAACTGTTTAGAACAAGTATTGTTTAAAACAAGTATATGAGGGGCGCCTGGGTGGCTCAGTGGGTTAAACCGCTGCCTTCGGCTCAGGTCATGGTCTCAGGGTCCTGGGATCGAGTCCCGCATTGGGCTGTCTGCTCAGCAGGGAGCCTGCTCCCTCCTCTCTCTCTCTCTCTGCCTACTTGTGATCTCTCTCTGTCAAATAAATAAATAAAATCTTAAAAAAAAAACAAGTATATGAGTTTTACAAAGAGAAAATTAAAGATATGTCTGTGTTAGAATCAAAGGAAAAAAAAAGTCTGTATACAAGGGTTCTACCAGGTTTCAGTGAGAAGGGGACATGTGATCTCTTGGGGCTCAGGTTCAAATACTTTAAGATCTCGTTCATTCAGACTCACCCACTCAGAATTTGGGTTGAAAGTCCTATTTGCTCACTCGAAAAAGAAGAGGTTTGCTTGTTTATTTGTGAAGATTATTTATTTGAGAGAGAGGGTGCACTTGCATGTGCACAGGAGTGGGGGGAGGGGCACAAGCAGAGGGAGACAGAGAAGCAGGCCCCCCACAGAGCAGGGAGCCCTATGCATGCGGGGCTCGATCCCAGGACCCCGAGATCATAACCTGAGCTAAAGTCAGATGCTTAACCAACTGAGCCACCCAAGTGTCCCAAGAAGATATTTATGTATTAACTTAAATTATAAAGTGTGAGGCAAATGGTGTTACTAATTATAAATATTACATATTATAAATATTTTCATCTGCTTATTGAAGGACGTCCATTAGAATATCTACCTGGATATAGATGCTGGCAAGCATATTTCTTTTTAAATGCTGTGTTACTCAGACCAATTCAGACTACTCTCTTTTCTCATTTTACCCAGAAAGGGTACCTATCTTGGGCTACTTTGCTTTACATTCTTTTTATCTTTTTCCTGAAGGCGTGGCACTGGCCCTGTAGATCGGGGCTTGCTTGCCTGCTTGCGCTCTCTCTTTCCTTCCTTTACTTTCCTTCCCTTTCTCTTTCCCTTCCCCCCACACATATTTACTGAGTGCTTCCTAGGTCCCGGGCATTTTCCTAGGCCCTGAAGACTAGGAGTGAACCAAGCACGGTTCCTAATCTATGCAGCACACATTTTTCGTTAAGTCTGATTTTGTCCTGTTTATCAGAAGTAATGCTTTTCCGCAGGGCTGGCAAATGAGTTTCACCTCACAGGTCTACTCCTCCTGTTACTGGCTGCTTGAGGTAGCAGGTTAGGAGGCCTTCTGAGAATCTGCTAGAACGAGGACTCTCTTCTGTCATTCAGCTGGGGAGAAGAGGAGTATGAGAGCAGACGGCCACATACGTGGTGGATCTTAGGTGGGTTGTGAATCCTGGCCCAGGACAGGCAACTGAAGGGCAGTGTAACCTGCTGCTGGTAGGCTAGAAACAGATCTGGTGTCAGACGGGATCCAGACTGATTTTTTTCCTTTCTTTTTTTTTTTTTTAAGATTTTATTTATTTTATTTGAGAGAGAGTGAGCAAGAGGGAGAGTGTACATGTGAGCAGAGGGGAAGAGCAGAGGGAGAGAGATAAGCAGACTCTGTGCTGAGCTCAGAGCCCGACCCAGGCCTCGGTAACATGACCCCGAGATCATGACCTAAGCTCCAATCAAGAGTTGGATGCAGAGGGCGCCTGGGTGGCTCAGTGGGTTAAGCTGCTGCCTTTGGCTCAGGTCATGATCTCAGGGTCCTGGGATCGAGTCCCACATCGGGCTCCCTGCTCAGCGGGGAGCCTGCTTCCCTCTCTCTTTCTGCCTGCCTCTCTGCCTACTTGTGATCTTGATCTCTCTCTCTGTCAAATAAATAAATAAAATTAAAAAAAAAAAAAAAGAGTTGGATGCGGAACAGACCAAGCCACCCAGGCACCCCAATTTCTTTCCCTTAAAAAAATTAACTTACTTCTATTTTAAAAAGGATAGAGGAAGATTCTTAAATGTTTTATTATTGGCATTTAATAGAAATAAGGCATCTGTAAAGTGGCAAGAGATTTTAAGATCCTTAATGTTATGTGATGTATAGTCTGTGAAACAGGGAAGTAGTCCAACTTCTTTAGGGGTAATTAAATGTTGTATTGAACAACGAGAAGATGTTGATCAATTTTAAAGAATGGCATTACTTTTTACATAAGCGTTTTTTCTGTCTTAGTTGGTCGTAAAATTACAGACTCCCTGTAACTCCCCAAGGATGATTTCATCCTCAGTTAAGGATCTAAGATGTGTGGTGCCACAGCTCTTCACAGAATATTTTAGAATATTTTAGAAGGCATCAACCAAACCTCCTTGTGCAAGTGTGCTCAGTAGTCAAATTCAGTAAGCATAGGGTATTTTCTTAATCAAGGACTCAAAAAAAAAAAGGGTACTTAGTTAAAAGATATCATGGTTTCTATTTTGGTTTTGAGTATGTGTGTATGTATGTGTGTGTGGTGTGTATGCATACACATGTGTGTATTTACGTTTCACTTGACCAACGGGTTAGTTGTCTTTTGGTAATTATGGCTCACAGAAGAATTTTCACTTATACAGAAAGCACCATCAGATGATCACCGTAGTCTTTTCTGTTCTTGCTATCAGGAGCTGATTTCCCTTCTGCCTCGTCTTTGTGACATAGCTCATGAGGCCTCAGTTGTTTTCATCTTTTTAAAATGGAATCTACTTGGAAGATTATTACAAGGGTTAATTATTCTTTTTTAAGAATTTATTTATGGGAGCATGTACACTCACATGTGCATGTGCGCGCACACACACACACCTGTGAGAGGGGGAGGAGCAGAGGGAGAGAATCTTCAAGCAGACTCCGACTCCCTGCTGAGTACCCAGCCCTCTGCAGGGCTCCAGCTCACAATCCTGAGATCATGGCCTGAGCTGAAACCAAGAGTTGGACACTTAACTGACTGAACCACCCAGGCACCCCAAGGGTTAATTATTCTTATAGCTATCATTATAATTAATATCATTTTTATTAGTAACTAACATTTACTAAACATATATTATGTCCTGTCTTAGGCACTTTAACATGGATTTTCTTATTTAATTCTCTCAATAACACAAGGTAGGTCCTATTATTATTCCCATTTTGTAGGTAAAAAGCTGGGCTGAAGAGAGGTTACGAGTCTGCTCAGGGTTACACAGCACGTGATGACAGCACGTATACAAAGATCCCTACATCAGGCCTTGCAGATAACAGGTGTTCACTACATGTGAACCTCATATATGAAGTCCGTTTGCACCGCAGCAGATGTAGAGGAGACCATCAGCTCTTTATAGGTAATCTGTCTGGGAATGAAAGCCCATGTATTCCTCTTTCGTCTTCCAGGCCTCCTAAGATTAGGTATATCCCTAGGATGTTTCTCATGATGTTTTTCTTTCCCTCTATTGTGAGGCTTTACCTTGTTCCTTTGACAAAACTACAATATCTGTTAAAGTCCAAACAGAAACAGCATGATACACACAAACCCAATAATTAGAGAGAATTAAGAAAGAAATTCCTTGGGGCCCCTGGGTGGCTCAGTTGATTAAGCCTCTGACTCTTGATTTCAGTTAAGGTCTTGATCTCAGGGTTGTGAGTTCGACCCCTGTGTTGGGCTCCACACTGGGCATGGAGCCTGCTTTAAAAAAGGTTGGGGGGGGCGCTTGGGTGGCTTAGTGAGTTAAAAAAAATTATAAAGAAACTCCTCACAAAAGAGGAGAGAAAATGTGGGAGATAGAGCAGGGCTCTCCTCAGGCTGGTAGCAGACGTGCCCCCTCCAGCCCTAGGCCTGAAGAGGGAGGGAGGGGTTACCAGAACCCAGGGATAGGAGGCCATGTGGAGGGGGTTGCCTGACCAGACCTGTGATATTTGGTTAAAGGATGCAGCCGGCCCACGGTGAGACATGGACAAGGAAAACAAGATGAATACTCAGACTCACTCCTTCCTCCCTACCCCCTGCCAGAGCTCTCCAGAGGTGAGCCCAGCTGGAGGCCCCTAGATGTCTCTACGGGTATGTCTACGGGTTCCCAGAGAAGGCAGAGCCATCCTGATGGACAGGTGGAAGATAACCAGTGCTGCTGTGATCCCCTGCTGTGATCCCATGACTGGGAAATGGCGAGACACCTGCATTGCACACCGAGATCACACTTCTTGGTCGCTGTGCAGATTTAAACAGCCCTGGCTCCAGCTGTGGAACCGATGGTAGATTCGGCAGGTAGACAGTTACATATTAGTTTTTATACCGGGGACAAAGAATTGGAGTTGGCACTTGACATAGCTTTTGAGGCTAATTCACTATTGCATTAGCCATACCTCTTAAAAAGTTCAGTGTACTTACATAAAATAAACATAATAATATATCCTCAGAGACAGATGTGGCTTCTATTAGTCTGTACATCTTTTGAGATTTCTCATGGAGATGAGAAGTTTTATTATGAGTATAATACACATTAGCAATTAGATATGAATCTCTTAAGTTATTTAGATTTGAGATAAGTGCCCTTGACTTTTTTTAAAAAAGATTTTAATAATCTCTGTACCCAGCCTGGGGCTCAAATTCACAACCAAGAGATCACGAGTCACATACTCTACCAGCTGAGCCAGCCAGGGGCCCCCAAAGTGCCCTTGACTTTAATTGCTGACTCTGTGGCATTGTGGATTGTCCATCTTGGAGGCAAATAGCTTGACTTGAAAGATCATAGGGATTTTTCTCTGATCTTTTTTGCATGTTACATGGTCTCAAACATAATGACCAGGATAATAATTGGGACACATTCTACCAAGAATTAACCATTTCAATCAACTGTCCTCCTCTGTTATTGTGCTCTGTGTCCTAGAGATGAAGCTCAGGATAAATTGCTGACATATAAATTGAACATGTAAGGACTCATATCTTATATGACATATCTACCAAGTACTTAAAGGTTTAGACAATATATTGGTAAATATATTTATATTTATATAAGTGGAACTCACACTTTACTCTTGAGATTGTAAAGTAGGTCAGTGATTTTGAGTAACTGGCAGTTCCTACTAAAGCCATACAAATACCTGTCCCACAAACAGCATTAGAGAAATGAGTATTTACATGTATCTACCAAAAAGAGACACAGAAGAGCATTTATAGCACTCTTACTCCTAAAAGCTCCTAACTAATAACCCAAAGAGGCATTGACAAGAAAATGGATAAAATAAGTTGTGGTTCATTCATACAGGGAAATACTTCACAGCAATAAAAACGATGAACCTAATTATTAAAATAATGAGCTAGGGACACCTGGGTGGCATGTTCGATTGAGTGACCGATTCTTGGTTTCAGCTGGAATCATAATCTCCGGGTGGTGGGATCAAGCCCCACACTGGGCTCTGCCCTTGGCACGGAGTCTGCTGGTCTCTCTCTCTCTGACTACTCCCACCCCACACTACTCATGTACTCTCTCTCTGAAGTAAATAATAAAAAAAAAAAAAATAGTGAGCTAATGACACATGCAAAACGGTGGTTGAATCTCAAAGATATTATGTTGAGTAAAAGAAGCCAGACACAAAAAGAGTGCCTGTATGAAGTTCAGGGATAGGTAAACTGAAATTACGGTGATAGAAGTTTAAAAAAAAAAAAAGATTATGCTTTTTATGCTGGGATGGGGGTGGCAAGTAATGATTTAGAAGACTCATAATGAAACCTGGGGAGTTGAATATGAGTTTTTTTTTGTTTTGTTTATTTATTTTTTTAAAAGATATTATTTATTTATTTAACAGACAGAGATCACCAGTAGGTAGAGAGGCAGGCAGAGAGAGAGAGGGAAGCAGGCTCCCTGCTGAGCAGAAAGTCCGATGCGGGGCTTGATCCTAGGTCCCTAAGATCATGACCTGAGCTGAAGGCAGAGGCTTAACCCACTGAGCCACCCAAGCACCCCTATTTTTGTTGTTTTAAAGATTATTTATTTAAGAGAGAGAGAGCACAAGTGGGAGGGGCAGATAGAGGGAGCAAGAATCTCAAGCAGACGCCACACTGAACGCAGAGACCGATGTGGGGTTCGGTCCTACAACCCTGAGATCACGACATGAGCCAAAACCATGAGTCAGATGCTCAACTTACTGAGGCACCCAGGTGCCATGGGAGTTGGAAATTTCTTTATTTTAGTATGGATGGTGTTACAGAGATGTACCTTTATAAAACTGTTCAGATTGTGTACTTTAGATTATGGACTATACCTACTTGGCTTCCTATATATTCTACCTCAATAAAACTGTTTGCTTCTTTTAGAAAGTGTATTGAGTGTTAAGACCAAATCCTGACAAATGTAGCAGTGATAATACAGGATGACATAACGAAACACTTACCTGACTATGGAGTATGCGTAAATACCATCGCTCTGGAGAGTTTGTCAGTATGGATTAAGAAAAACCTTCAGGAGGGCACCTGGCTGACTCAGTCCATACAGCATGCAACTCTTGATCTTGGGGTGATGAGTTTGAGCCCCATGGTGGGAACTTTTTTTTTTTTTTTTTTTTAGTCCTTAAAAAAAAATCTTATGCATAAGGTTTTGACCTCTGACACTTTTGACATAGCAATATCCTATGGAAATCATTAAGAACATATCCACATACCCACAGGTTTATCCTCAAGGGTGTTCATTTCAGTGCCCTTTTTAACACTGAGCATTTGGAAATAATCCAGTGTTCAATTCTGAGAATGGGTAAATATTCTGTGATAATATGCAGCCATTTAAACAACGTGGTGGGGAAAGAGGCTATGTTTGTATTCACGTGTCTTTATACTAAGGAAACAAGATTGACATAGTGAAGATTCCAGAAAACTGTTAGTTTAGCTTAAGAGATGATGAAGACACTTGACATATGTATATTGAACCAAATAGAAAAGTCTTAGTAGATATCTGATAATACATTATTCACCTCCCTAGAAGAAAAATATTTTAGGTCTTACATTTCTTCCTTTGATCTGTTTATTCTCATAGTTATTGGTTTAGCCTTAGATTCACTGTCTGTGTTTCTGACTCAGATTCAGCAAATGAAATCTTATCTGTGGTCTAAAACTGCAGTTTTCCTATCTGGCCATTGCTGGTTGAAGTAACTCCAGGCCAGAGCAGGGCGTGGGGAACAAATCTGGAGGAATTACATTCCTAGATTTCAAACTATACTACAAAGCTTTAGTTATCAAACAGTATGGTACAAGCACAAAACAGACACATAGTTCAACGCAACAGAAGAGTCCAGAAACAAATCCATCAATAGAATGAATAAAGAAGATGTGGGGTGTGTGTGTGTGTGTGTGTGTGTGTATGGAACTAATTTTCTCTTTGGGTAAGGGAAGAATCATCTTATTTTCAAGGTTGCCCTATATTCAGTCATTTTTGTTTAACTTCTCAGAGCCTCAATTTCTGCATCTGCAAAGTGGAAATAACAATGCTGCAACATCTTAGTGGTATTGGATGAATTAGTGTCTGACACGCTTGAAAGTAATATAACATTGTATGTCAACTGTAGTTCAGTTAAGAAAATAGTGTCTGACATGAGGCGAGTAAATTGTAACTCCGTATATCTCTATGTGCACATGCATAATTCACAGAGATATAGCCCTATGTACTCATTTCTTTTCAAAGTAATCTCTCTACCTAATGTGGGGCTCAAACTCACACCCCTGAGATCAGGAGTCTTCCACTCTTCTGACTGAGCCAGCCAGGGCCCTTGTGTACTCATTATCTTTTAGTTTTTTCATCTTCTACCTACTGTCACATTTGGCTCACACTGGGTCCCATTAGTTTTGCCTGAAGTCCCTTTTTTTTTGGTTTGTCATATATGACAAGAAAAAAAAAGCTTGAGTGTCATGTTTTATTCTCCATACCACACCAACCTGGGGTTTCCATAGAATTACAGATATTTTCTTGTAAGATTAAACATGACAACAGCAGGTTTTAAACTTTTTCAAAACTTTCCTTTTCATTTTATTTTATTATTTAGATTTTATCTATTTACTTGAGAGAGTGAAAGAGCACAAGCAGGGGGAGACAGATGGAGAAGGAGAAGCAGGCTCCCCACTGAGCAGGGAGCCTGATGCGGGACTTGATCCCAGGACCCCGAGATCATGACCTGAGCCGAAGGCAAACGCTTAAGCATCTGAGCCACCCAGGCATTCCAAAACTTTCCTTTTTACTTAAAAGAATTCTTGTCGTACCCTGTTTCTCTACCTCATTCATTCCACGAATATTTACTATGAGTCATAACTTGCACATACAGCTAGGTGCTGAGGACACGGTGAACAGAACGAAGAGAGGCATCCTTCTTCATTCACGGAGATTACATCCTGCTGGCGGTGCCCTCCATGTGTCCCATCCTTCATTCACGGAGGTCACATCCTGCTGGCGGTGCCCTCCATGTGTCCCATCCTTCATTCACGGAGGTCACATCCTGCTGGCGGTGCCCTCCATGTGTCCC
>NC_081562.1:25649709-25660956 GCF_022355385.1 Mustela nigripes
TTCTTCTGCTCTTCCGGTTTACCCTGGAATTCTCAGCCCCCATCCCCCTGTTGCTTCTGAGCTAGTCCTGGAGGTCAGCCACCTGCTTTAGCGGGCACAGCTGTGGGGCTTTTCCCTGCTTTCCAGGCAAAGGGCCCCTCTGCCTCCCTATCCTTGCTGGGCTTCTAAATGGCTCAGTGGTTCTGTAGCCCATGCTGATCCCCAACCCTCTCTCCAGGAATTCTATTGAAATGAACTTCTCCTTGCACACAATCTTGACTGAAGACTTGAGGGGGGAAAAAAAATCCTTAAACAAATACCAGGTTTGTTCATATGATTTCCCAGCATCCTTTCACATCACAAAGATGTGAAAGGAAAAACGAGGAAAATGTGTCAGCCCCCGCTGGCATGAACCAGAGATATTTTCAGGGAAGGGTGAGGGATTCCAGTCCAGAATCTCTTCAGATTCTTAAAACAGCAAGGATTATGTAAAGATAAAAAGCAAAAGTAAACACGAAAACTGTGAACAAAGAGTGAACACAAAGGGGGGAAATCCTTCTTGGAAACCAGCTTTCCTCCAGAGGAGACAAACAAGAACCTGTTAAAAAATTCTGTCAGCCTGTAGTACTAGAGACTGCAGGCTGCTCGCTGCCTCCTTGCTCCCCGTCTCTGCTGAAGTGCCATGTTTTTAAATGGAAATTAGTGTTTGGCGCCCAGGCAGGGATTGACGTCATAGGCTCCGGCTCCATTGTGGACTGGGGACAGCAACAATAAAAGGGAAGATGATTTGCGCAGCAGGGTAAACCGAGGTGAGAGGGTACAGTACAGTGAGAGGGAAAGCAGCCAAGTGGGTGAAGTCAGGCCCGAGGGCCCCCTTGCTCATTGAAGGGGTCTCTGCTCGGCGCCCACTGTGTCTCACTCTGTGCTGGTCCTGGAGGCTGGGTGGGGAGCAACGGATGGCCACAAAGCCCTTACCTTTGCCAGATGGCGCTTTGGGCTTTGTGTTGAGTCCCCCACGACCCTGAGAACCTTGTCCCTGTGCTGGGCGGGCGTGGGGCCAGCCTCAAACTGAGGTCTTTCTGCCTCCGGGGCGGACCGTCTCCCTGTTGTTTTGGAATCTCTATCCTGTTGTGGTTTTGCTTTTGTTTTGGATCTAAACCACTGCTAACATCTTGATTTCTGTTGTGGGTTGCCACTTTTCCTCTGATCCTCGGAAGCTGTGTTGGGCCACCATGTCCTCGTGACCCAGAGAACCATAGCCTCAGGCTGTATGACTGATTCTGCCTTCTTTCTCCAGCTCCCAGTTTTCCCCTTGAGCTTCTGAATGGGTATCGTGTCTAAGCTCCAGCAGTTGCCAAATACTCTTCACTGAGGTCCTCCCAAGATGGTGCTCCCTCCCCAGGACAGACACAAAAGGCCGCCTCCCTCTAAGCCAAATTTAGTATAAACCAAAATGAGAACAAGGAGAGTCAGTGAGTTGCTAATGGTACTCCAGGATTCTAACTCTTTTCATTCTGAAGTCAAATTCTATTTGAAATCAGACGTGTTTACAGTTAGAACATGATAAAACAAAGGTCCGTGTTTGATTCAGAGAACTCTAACTCAAGGGTTGTAGAAAAATCATAAATAAGCATGACTGTGACAACTTTAAAATGGTTAAGACAGTCTGCGTGTCTTAAATCTTTCATCAGTTGAACTGATAGTTATTGAGCACCTGCTATGTACCAAACAGTAAGCAAAGCAGATTAAAAAAAAAAAAGAAAAGTCTTGCTTTTACGGAACTGTGAATATTGACTGGGGGAAACAAACGATAAACCTAAAATTGTATGGTATGTTACAAAGTGATCAGTGCTAAGAAGTAAAATAAAACAAGGTAGAGAAAGAGGAAGAATCAGGATGTGGTGGCAATGCAGCTTTGCTCTGGGAGGCTGAGGAAAGCCTCACTGTAAAGGTGACTTTTGGTTAAAGACGTGAAAAGACGGAATGAGCAATCAGACATCTTGAGGGAGAACATTCCAGTCAGAGGGAACAGCAGGTACGAAGCCCTGAGAAAGTATGGCTGGTGTGTATTCTTGGGGGGGGGGGGGGGTCACTCCAGCTTGACTGGGGTACAGGGGGGAAGGTAGGAGGTGCCGTCTGACTGTAGGTCCCTGGAGGGGTTTGGCTTTTCTGTGAGTGAAACGGGAGCCATGAAAGGTTTTGCACATGATTGACAAAATTTGATTTAGTTGTAACAGAGGTTAACAGGGTCAAGAGAGGATTTTGAAGGATGGGGAAAATTAAAAGCATGTTGCTGTGCTACTGGAAATAATCCCTGGAGAGAAAGAAAATGTGATGATGTAGGAAGGAGAGGGGGAGAATTGCTGGCAGGAGGCACTTGAATAAGGAAGGCTGGTTGGAAGGCTGGGCAGGAGGAGAGCGGTGGGCCTCGGGATCGCAGACAGGTCACCGAGAACAGTGAATGAAAATGCATCAAAGGCATCATAGTAGATGTGTCGTTATGAACAGTTTTTCTTCTCTTTCTCACTCTTTTCCCCTTCAAGTCCATCCTAGGACCTCACGACTAAACTCATTTTAAAAATTCTCCCACCTCTTGGGACACCTGCCTGGCTCAATTGGAAGAGCATGCTGACTCTTGATCTCAGGGTTGTGAGTTCGAGCCCCATGTTGGTGTGGAGATTACTGTTAAAAAAAAAAAAAAAAAAAAAAAAGTAAAATCTTAAAAAAAAAAAAAAAATTCTGCTGCCTTTTGCTTGTAATTTAAATAAGACATCCAGTACTCTTTTGTAAGGTTGAGCTTATTTTGTCCGGAGGAAAAACCATGTATTAAAAACAACAATGACCACGAATAATATCCCTGCTGCTGATGTTTCCCTGGGTGTTCTTAATGTGTTTTCACAGGATATCCAAGATAAAGCGAAGGCCTTTCTGTCCTTGAATTCCACTAAGTACAATGCATCGTGCCCCAGACTGTATTACATTTTGTTGGCCAGATCCAGCCCTCTCAGATTCTTCCAGGAAATATGTTTCTAAAAATTTCCAAAGCCTGTGTAGAGAGTTCTTATGTGCCCAGATACACAGATTTGTAATAAGAGCTAAAAGGTTCTTTATGTCTTCACTAAATCATCTGAAGCCTCGAGGGCTATTAGAAGTGAAATTATTTTGAATTTCCAGTTTGGTTATCAACTCTCTTTTATTTTTATGGAAGAGCACAGTTATTCTCTTAACCATCATTCTTCTCCTCCCTAGCGGTCCTTTTTTGTCATTAACGCTCCTGATTCAGCAAACCAAGGTTATGGCACAAATGTATGTAGAAACTCGTAAATCTGTTATTATCTACCTCGCACAGGAAACACCATAGGATATTTTTGAAATTCCCTCTCATGCCACTGCGAAGAAAGTATACCGGCTCTCCTGTAGGTCGTAGGTAGAACACTATCTTATCTAAAGAAAGACCCTCCAGAAATGAACATAAGTATAGGGAAGACCCTTAATCACAGTCTATTTCTTCAATGAATGAATGGATATTTGATGAGTTATTATATAGAGTCTCTTTACTTCCAACTATTTCAAGAGATTGACCTGGACCTCGAGTGTGAAATCCTGCAGAAAAAGTAAGAACTGCTTGAGACTAACAGCACAGAAGACTGAATTGTATTTTTGAGTGTGTCTGACAGCAAGTCCCTTTATCAAGTTGGGCCCTTGGCTTAGCCTCTTTGACCCTTAGTTTTATCATGAAAAATGAGGGGATTTGACTGAAACTGTAGAATTTTTAAAGTATGAAGGGTTCATAGGGATTTTCTAATTTCCTTCAAAAGAAACCAGGGGTCCTAATGCCTAGGTCATTCCTTTTCCGTGATACTGCGCTGAGCTCTGAACTACTTCGAAATCGATGAAATTGGTGATTCCAACTTTGAAATTTCCGAATTGTGATGGCTTTGGAATCAGATTGGCCCCGCCCATCCCCACCACCATTCACATACCATACCTAGTGAGCCATGTCTCAAGTGTTTTGGGTCAAAATCCTGCATTATAGTGATGGTTGCACAACTCTGTAAATGTACGAAAGACCTTTAAATTGTACACTTTAAATGGGTGAATTGTATGGCATATGAATTATATCTTTAAAAAGCTAGGTCAGAATTCTTTTGTTTGCAGGTGACAGAAACCAATGCAGGCATTAAAGGGGGATAGTTAATAGCCCACGACGTTGGAAAATCCCACACTAGATGTCCAGGCATGACTAGATCCCAGCCTCAAACAATAGCATGAAACGCGAGATGTGCTCTTTCCATCTCTCAGCTCTCTCTCCTCTGTGGTAGCTTCACTCTCAGGAAGAGTTTCTCCACAGGTCTCCAATGGCTGTGGCATTTCTCAGCTTACATTTTTACCATGTTAGCAACTCCAGGAGAAATATCCCCAGTGAAAGTTCTGGGAATACGCATCATTTGGGTCATATAACTATTCAATAATAATAACACTCATAGTTACTATGAATCAACTTTATTCTTTTTTTATTAACATATAATGTGTTATTTGTTTCCAGGGCACAGGTCTGTGATTCATCAGTCTTACACAATTCATAGCACTCACCACGGCACATACCCTCCCCAGTGTCCATAATCCAGCCACCCTATCCCCATTCCCCAACCCCCAGCAACCCTCTGTTTGTTTCCTTAGATTAAGAGTCTCTTATGATTTCTCTCCCTCTCTAGTTTCATCTTGTTTCATTTTTCCTTAACTTCCCCTATGATCCTCTGTCTTATCCTCAAATTCCGCATATCGGTGAGATCATGTGATAATTGTCTTTCTCTGATTGACTTATTTCACTTAGCATAATACCTTCTAGTTTCACCCACGTCATTGCAAATGGCAAGATTTCAGTTTTTGATGGCTGAGTAGTATTCTCTTGTATATATATACTACATCTTCTTTATCCATTCATCTGTTGGTGGACATCTGGGTTCCGTAGTTTGGCTATTGTGGACATTCAGTCAACAAACCAAAAGACATCCAACAGATGGGAGAATATATTTGCAAGTGACATATCGGATAAAGGGCTAGTACCAAAATCTATAAAGAACTTATCCAACTCAACACCCAAAAAACGAATAATCAAATCAAGAAATGGGCAGAAGACATGAACAGACATTTCTGCAAAGACGACATCCAGATGGCCAACAGACACATGAAAAACTGCTCAACATCACTCAGCATCAGGGAAATATAAATCAAAACTACAGTGAGATACTATCTCACACCAGTCAGAATGGCTAAAATTAACAAGTCAGGAAAAGATGGGTGTTTGCAAGGATGTGGAGAAAGGGGAACCCTCTTATACTGATGGTGGGAATGCAGGCTGGTGCAGCCACTCTGGAAAACAGCATGGAGGTTCCTCAAAGAGTTGAAAATAGAGCTACCCTATGATTCAGCAATCGTACTACTGGGTATTTACCCTAAAGATACAAATATAGTGATCCGAAGGGGCACATGCACCCCAATGTTTATAGTGGCAATAACTAACTTTATTCTTACAACATCCCATTTTATAGATGAAGAAATCAAGGCACAGGGAGGTTAGGGAACTTGCTCAGGATCACATGGTAGTGAGCATAGGAGCTGAGATTTGACACGCAGGTAGTGTGCTCCTGGAATCTGTGGTCTTAGTGGTCTGAAAGGCAGCACTGCCTCTAGTCGTTAGAGTGAATGGGAGAGGACGTCCTGACTGGCTAGTCCAGGGGCAGCTCCCATATTTGCAACTGCATTAGCTCCTGACAGCCTGTGTTACAGGCCTTTGAAGATGTCAGATATATATCATATCAGATCCTGAAGAATTGTAGAAGGGTCTGTGAGCACCATCTGATTCCGAGACTGCAGCCATGTCTGCATCTCATTCTCCGTAATTACAAATGTCAGCCTGGCTGTAGCCATTTGGAAACGAAGCCTCAGGCCTCCTTGGCCTCGTTGCCAGAATCTGAGCTATGTTCAGATCCTGGCCTGTCTAAAGAAAATTATGCCAGGGGTGCCTGGCTGGCTCAGTCGGTGGAGCATGTGACACTTGGTCTCAGGGTTGTAAATTTGAGCCCTGCTCAAACTTGGGTAGAGAGATTACTTAAAAGGAAAATCTTTTTTTAAAAAAATTATGCCAGGGACACCTGGGTGGCTCAGTGGGTTAAGGCTCTGCCTTCGGCTCAGGTCATGATCTCAGGGTCCTGGGATGGAGCCCCACATTGGGCTCTCTGCTTAGCAGGGACCCTGCTTCCTCCTCTCTCTTTTTCTCTCTCTGCCTGCCTCTCTGCCTACTTGTGATTTCTCTCTCTCTCTCTCTCTCTCTATCAGGTGGATAAATAAAATCTTAAAAAAAAAAATTATGCCAGTATATACCCACTACTGTGGAATCCCAGGATTAGGCTTAAAATAGAACACTAGTTTTTAAAAATGCAGATGTAGAGTTAGAAAATTAGAACAAGTTTTTCAGTCTTTTTCTGATTCAGGAAATAAACTTACATGGGATAAGTATTTCTAGCATGTCAATTACAGCCCATGTTTTTCAGAGTGTGGTTCCCAGGAGCACTGGTATTGGAATCACCTGGGATATTTTTTATTTAATCATCATTTCCTGCAGTGGGCCCAAGAATATGCATTTGTTAGACACCCTAAGTGATTATTAAGTTGACTCAAGTTTGAGAGCTGTCCTCGCAAGTGGCTGGGGAAAACCAGCTGAGATCTTAGATGTAGGACCTTAGGGGTCCCAGGTTGAACCCAAGACAACAGCCACAGGAGACCCTTGTGATCGGTAGGGGAAGGGGGACCCTCACAGCCTTCGGTTCAAGCAGCTTTAACTGTTAGACAGCACCTCTGTAAGTTTGCATCTCCTCACCCCTTCCATTCACAGGTGGGGGGTGGGGGGCTGTATTCTGGTTCTATAGAGCAGAAAAGCACAAACCAGTACCCTTCAGCAAAGAATTTTTCAGATGAAAACATTGCTCCTGTGAGCTGTAAACCATGACTATCAACAATAGCAACTAATATTAATAATAGTAATTGTTAAGTAAGAAGAGCTAACATTTACCAAGTGTACTGTGTGAGACACTTTATATACATTATCCCTTTCTGTCCTTCCATTCACCTTACAAATGAGTATGGGCTCATTACAGACACGGAGGCCGACACTCAGACATTAGGTAACTTAGCCCACATCATGAAAGTGGAGGCAGGATTGGAGCAGATGGGGTCCAGGACATGCTGCCCTCAAAGATGACACCCTGGCTTACTAACTATTCTTCTTCTTTTTTTTTTTTTAAAGATTTTATTTTTTTCTTTGACAGAGAGATCACAAGTAGGCAGAGAGGCAGGCAGAGACAGAGAGGGAGGAAGCACGCTCCCTGCTGAGCAGAGAGCCTGACACCGGGCTCGATCCCAGGACCCTGGGACCATGACCTGAGCCGAAGTCAGAGGCTTTAACCCACTGAGCCACCCAGGCACCCCTAACTATTCTAAGCTGAGGGAGTTTGAGAGTACGGGAGAAGGTTACTCGTAACACCATCCCCCCTCACCCTCAGGTCATAAAATCTGAGAGAGATGCCCTCCCTGTACTTTATCTCTGAAGACAAGGGGACGCCTGGAAGAATCCTAACAAACAGGCCTTGCTGAATTCCCCCCAGGTGACTACACCAACCTTCTACTCATAACCTATCACATTGCTCCATGACTGTCCTTTTTTCCTCAAGCCCTGCATTAGAAGCACTCAGGTTTAACTGCTTCGTTGGTTTACTTTTCAGACCCAGCCAGGGACCTTAAGAAGGTCAGAGAAGACTTTCCCCTTCCTCTGTAGGACCCATTCTGACCAAGTCCATGTAACATCAAAGCCCATCTGCTTTTAAGCTTTGAGCCATCCTGCCTTATAACAAGAATCGTTATTCTCCAGAAGACTAAAATTCAGAGACTCTGAAGAAACACTGACTTAACTTTAAGAAACACATATAACTTTATAATAAACTTACCTAAAAAGCAAGACATCTTCTTCCCCTGCAACCTGAGCTCACCATTCGGAGAGACCTGATGTGCACCGAGGCAGTCCTTTTATGTTTCAGACACCTGGTCACCAAAATTGGAACACAGTGGTGCCCATGTTCTGTGGGCCCCTTCCGGGCTTCTAGAAAGTAGGTCAGACTTCTCCTACTTCCCTGGGTCTTAGATTCTCAGCTTTGGAAGACCGGTTATAGTTGCTGCTCTTGACCAGTTATAAAGCCTTTTTTTCTGGAGTAAGGCTCAAGCAGAGAGGGATAGCAAGCCTGGAAAAATCAGCCACAGTGACTGTCTAGAAATGTATAAAACCATACCACGTTACTTTTGCTTCAGTTCAAGGACCCCCTTTGAGCTAAGCCCACAGTTAATATAATGGGATTTCCAAGGATATAGGACTTCAGAAATTCATAATGCAGAGGGGCCCCGTGCACACATCCTTAGCATAGAAGGTCACATGTGGTCGAGCGAGCTGTGGCCCCCGTCCAGTGCTCCCACTTCCTTGCACAATCCTTCCCCTTCCTCCACACACGTTTGCTCACCTACAAGAGGGAATGACAGTAGCAAGTTTACATGGAGGTCATCACAAGCATTGAATGAACTAAAATTTAGAAAGCGCTTCACACAGTTCCCGTCCCTGTGTGCTCAGTAACATTATTACCAGCTCTTCTCACTCTTGTCATCAGAATATTATTTGTGGCAAGTGGAAGGAGATGCTGCTTCTGGTAACTGAGGAAGATTTGTCTGAGGAGGGGTATTTGATCTGGGCCCGGAAGGGAGGAATTTCTGTGAGAGAGGAGTGGTGATTCCTTCCGGCAGGAGCATAAGCTGCCAAACAGAGATGGGGCAGGTGGCCGTGCAGAAGGGCAGAGGGACAGAGGGCGTCACGAGCTGCGGGAAGGGCCGAGGGGAAGGCTGGTAAAGAGGTAGTTCGTAGAAGTTCTCCAGGGGTGATCGCGGCTCATCTCCCAGTCCACACCTCAGTCTTGAGGGCCTAATACCCAGTATAAAGAAGACCTGTGCTGTTTTTTTCATTTGTTTTTGATCCTGGCCAGGACTGACTTAGCAGTCTACAAGGATTACTGTCTTTTTAAAATTTTTTTAAAGATTTTTTTATTCATCAGAGAGAGAGAGAGACAAAGCATGAGCAGGGGCAGAGGGGGAGGGAGAAGCAGACTCCCCGCTGAGCCAAAACCCCCAACATGGGGCTCGATCCCAGGACCTGGAGATCCTGACCTGAGCTGAAGGCAGTCGCTTAACCCTCTGAGCCACCTAGGCACCCCGTGGAGGCTACAAGGATTGTTCCTGAAGCCACCTGACTCAACCTTTTTATAGGCCACGAGCTCTCCACTGTCCCCCCAGTGACAGGGGCCGGCTCAGTTGAGGACAGTGCGGTTGGAGTGTTACTGTCACTGGGCAGCCCAGGCCCCCAGGCCCCGGGAGTCAGGGGAGGAAGGAGACCCAGTCTCGGTGTGCAGCGATGAAGGAGGATGCCCAGAATTGTGCTGAGGCTGTGATTTTAGCGGCTGTCTGCCTGGATGTGGGATTGATTCACTCCTACTCGGAGAGGTTCCTGGAGCCCAGAATGTTACATAAGCGAGAAGCCTGATGCATTTGGACTCTGTAACACTTAATCCACCAGCTCCGCCCCCGTTCCAACATTTTCAATATTTGCAATATAATACAGCGATAGCTAAAGGGCAGGACTTGAATGTTTTAACATCAAAAAAATTAAAAGGAAAGTCTTAAAGATTCTCGTCTTTGTCTATTTGGGGATGGCCATAGCCTTGTCTCCAGGAGAAATGGGGTGCAGCCGGGGAATGGATACAGGGCTGGTGTTATGTGTGATCTTGCCCTCAGTGAGGCCTGGCTTCTGAAGTGTTTAAGGAAGAGTCCCACAGCTTGGCAGGTCTGTAATTAGACTGGCCGTACAGGTTTTTCTTTGGTTGGTAAATGCACAAGCATTTATGATGTGGCAGGACTTGGCTGTAGAGTTGTTACATGGCCAGAACCAGAGCAAACTGAAAATAAGTCACTTTTTGGAGTAGACACTGCCCCGAGCTTAGGCGGGGCTTAACCTGGTTCACAGGGAATCTGCTTCAACAGCACCAATTGTAGGAACCAAAAGCAAAGGCACAGGTGTTTCTAAACATATGTGACACGTGGAATTGTTAAGCAATCGCTGAGTCTTTTTTCCCCCTTGAATCAGTCAATGAATGTTTGTATGCATATTCCAAACAGATTACATCTTGACTGTGTGTGTCATTGGTGTCTTTGAATGCTTACCTTTAATCTCAAGAAATACCGGGAATACCTTGTATTCCTGGTATTTTCTTTTCTTGGCTTCACCTCATCTGAGTGGCCCAGAACTAAGAGGGCCATTTAAAGTATTACACTGACACTGAGCTTGGGCGACTTGCACAAGGTGACAAAAGTGGCGAGCCCAGACTGAGCAGCCAGCTAGCTTTTCTGCCTCTAGACTCGGTGTGGGCGTCTCCCACACCCTGTCACAGAATAGTGTGGCGCGATTGATTTTTCTGAAGCCCTGATTCAGCTTCCGGAGAGAACCGGAGTAGGTCATCTTTTTGTTTCTTTGTGATGTTGACCCAATTACACATCTTCTTTTCTATAGATTTCTCCATCCTCTGGGATGGGGAAAGCAAATTTTATGCATAACTAAGGATTTTTTTTAAAAACCAAAATGATATGCAAAATCTGAATTGTTTTGGAATAAGAAACAGGGAAAACAAATACCTTATCTATGCTGATTGCTCATATAGATATGCTAACCAAAACTCTGAAAAAGAGTTGGGTTTTAGAAATTCAAATTATTTCCTTGTCCCCTAAAATAGAATCTTCTTTCCCCTGAACTGCTGGTCTAGCTCTCTGTCCATCCTCCTCTTCACAAGCCAACTTTGGAGAGAGCTGGCTGCCTCCCTGACCTCACTTCCTCCCCTCCCCTCTGTATCTCACTTTTCTTCAGCCTGGACACTGCCCGGGTTTTTGTTAAGGTCACTAGGATTAAGGTCTCCCTGTGAACCAATTCAGTAGACAGTTTTTGTTTTTTTTTTTTTTTTTAAAGATTTTATTTATTTATTTGACAGACAGAGATCACAAGTAGGCAGAGAGGCAGGCAGAGAGAGAAAGAGAGAGAGAGAGGGAAGCAGGCTTTCCGCGGAGCAGAGAGCCCGATGCGGGGCTCGATCCCAGGACCCTGAGATCATGACCCGAGCCGAAGGCAGC
>NC_081562.1:25661056-25761904 GCF_022355385.1 Mustela nigripes
TATAAAGATTTTATTTATTTATTTGACAGACAGAGATCACAAGTAGGCAGAGAGGCAGGCAGAGAGAGAAAGAGAGAGAGAGAGGGAAGCAGGCTTTCCGCGGAGCAGAGAGCCCGATGCGGGGCTCGATCCCAGGACCCTGAGATCATGACCCGAGCCGAAGGCAGCAGCCCAAACCACTGTGCCACCCAGGCGCCCCCAGTAGACAGTTTTTAAGATTCCATTTAATACCTCTATTAGCAGGATTTCATTTAGACCATGACCTTGGGAAAGTTACTTAGCTTCTCTAAATTATTTAGAAGGCCAGGGTAGCACCTTCCTGGTAAGATTGTAGCAATGTCTAAAAGATGTTTTGTGGCAAGTGGTGAGCACAGCGTGTACTCCAGCGATAAGCACAATAAATGCTAACCCTTGCTGATGCCAGTGTGTTCTTCCCTTGGTTTCTGTGAAGCTGTGTTTTCTTGTTTTCCTCCTATACTTTTGGTCCTTTTACTCTTCTGTTGGATCGTGAAATGTTAGATTTTATTCCACAAATAATTAAGCAGGTGCATATTTCATACCTGGAAATTGTCTTGGCTTTAGGTATGTATATAGCAGTGAACAAAATCAAATTGCTGTCATCATAGAGCTACATTTTGGGGTAGGAAGTTAAAAAATTTGTATACCAGATGATGGGTGACATACATTAAATATACATGTATAACATAATACTATGTTATAAACTATATGTGAAGTGGACATATATCAGATATTAATAAGTTTCAGAGGGGCACCTGGGTGGCTCAGTCTGTTAAATGCCTTCGACGCAGGTCATGATCCCAGGGTCCTGGGATTGAGCCCCATGAATGGGCTCCCTGCTCACCGGGAGCCTGGTTCTCTCTCTCCCTCTGTCCCTTTTCCCACTCATTCTCTCTCTCTCTCTCTCTCAAATAAATAAAATCTTTTACAAAAGCAAGTTTCGGAAAGTAGGGAAAGGGGGATGGACGGATGTTGTAATTTAGAATAGGTGCTCAGGGGTCCTCATTGATTGGCTGATTTGTTTGTTTGTTGTTTATAGTTTTTATTTACTTTCCACTTAGCATACAGTGTACCATTAGTTTCAGGTGTACAGTGATGTAATTCAGCACAGCCATTCCTCACCCGTGCTCATCACAAGTGCCCTCCTTAATCCCCATCACCTGTTTCACCCATTCCCCCCTCCCCCAGCGCCTCCCCTCTGGTAACCGTCCATTTGTTCTCTCTAGTTAAGAATCTTTTTCTTGGTTTCTTCGTTTGTCTCTCTCTCTCTCTCTTTTTTTGATTGTTTGTTTTCTTAAATTCCACCTACGAGTGAGACCATGTGGTATTTGTCTTTCCCTGACTGACTTCATTTGCTTGGCATAGTACTGTCTAGCTCTGTCCATGTTGTTGTATAGATTCTATGTTTATTTCTTTGAGAGAGAGAGAGCATGAGCAGGGGGAGAGGCAGAGGGGTTAGGGAGAGGGAGAGAGAATCTGAAGCGGACTCCATGCTGAGTGCAGAGCCTGGCCCTGGGCTCGATCTAATGATCCCAAGATCGTGACCTGAGCAGAAACCAAGTCAATCAACTGAGCTACCCAGGCACCCCCATGTCAAGTGGCAAGATTTCATTCCTTTTTTATGGCTGAGTAATATTTCTGCGTGTGTGTGTCTTTATCCATTCATCTATTGATGGACACTTGGGCTATTTCCATAATTTGGCTATTGTAGATAATGCTGCTGTATCAGGGTACATGTATGTCTTTGAATTAGTATGTTTGTATTCTTTGGGTAATTACCTAGTAGTGCAATCGCTGGATTTCACAACTTTTTGTGAAACTCCATGTTGTTTTCCATAGTGGCTATACCAGTTTGCATTCCTACCAACAGTACAAAAGGGTTCCTCTTTCCCCACATCCTTACCAACACCTGTTGTTTCTTGTGCTGTTGATTTTAGCCATTCTGACAGGTGTGAGGTGGTATCTCATTATGGTTTTCATTTGCATTTCTCCTATGATAAGATATGTCTATTCATATCTTTTGTTTTGGCTGATACTCAACTAGAGACCTCAGGGAAGTGAGAGAGTAATACATGTAGACTATCTAGAAGAAGACCATTCTAGGTAAAGGAAGCAGCAAGTGCAAAGGCGCTAAGTTTGGGAGTAGCTGGTGTATTTGAGGAACAACAAAAAGCCAATACGGCTGGAGCAGAGTAAGCCCAGTGGGAGGCTAGTAGAGGTGGAGATGAGGTTAGAGGAGTAGCCTAGGTTTAGGAGAACGGCAGGGCAGATCATGTGGCCTTTTCCAGACACAGTAAGGAGTTAGCTTTACTCTGAATGAAATTAGAGACCATTGTAGGGTTTTGAGGAAAACACTGACATTAATTTTAAAATAACCACCAGGGTTTCTGGATGGAGAATACACTATTGGGGGGCAGGAGTGGAATCAGGGAACAAGACAGGAGGCTCTTGAAATCCTCCAGCATTCCGTGGGGTCTGTCTCAGACCCTTGCTCCCTAATCCAGCCCACACTGGGTATCAGATAGCACCTCTATGCCCACAGCTCCCACCGAACTGTACTCTGTACTCCTCATCTGACTTCCAGGCTTGTCCATCATTCTCTCTACTTCGTCTATAGTTGCTGGCCCCTCAGTGTGCACAGATGTACTGATAAAGGGATTCACAAAATGGAGGCTGCCCCAGGGACCACATCACTAATCTAAACCTCAGCGTGCCCTGCACTAAGAAATACCTCATTGTCAGGGAAACCTAACACGAGTCATCAACCTCCTCCTCCTCAGCTTTAGCCAGCTTACCTAACCCTAAAACGTAGGATGTTGGAACAAAATCCCCAGCCTCCCAGCCAGTCACGCATGGCTTCCAGGTTGCCTCCTCTGATTTTCGACAGAACTCACTCCCACCCCAAATCTCTCGGGAAGTTTGCCCCACTGCTTGTGAAGTGCTGTACTCGCCAGTCCACTGACTGTTTTTCTTTCAATAAAGGCATCAAACTTGTTACTAAATTGCTTTAGTTTCATCATTTGACAATACCCATGCTCCTCCTCGTCCCCGCCCCATGGCTCCTCTGTGGTCCGGGGGCTCAGTAAATGGCACCACCACCCAACTAGCCGCTCAAGAGTCCCTGTGAGAGCGTCCCTCCCTTCAGCCTATCACATCCGGGGACTCCCCAAGGCCTATTGTTTCTGTCACACTGCCAGCTCTCAGGTGTCCTCTCAACACCGCACACCCAGCCTCCTTCAGCTCCTGTGGGCACCAGAGCCGTGACCACCACCCAGCTTCTCGGTATCTCCCCACGCCTCCAGCTACAACCTGGGTTGTCAAATGGTGTTTTCCACAAAAAAGTTCATCTCTGGGAGGAGCAGTGGAAAAATGTCTTTCTGTAAAGATGGGTCTTTCTCACAGTGGAGCAGCCTTTCAAGTTAGTAACAGGGACACGGAACATCTGGACTGTTTGCTTTGGGGTTGTAGCCCTGGGGAACAGCGCTACCCAAGGACAGGTGGCCTCCTCACATTTGCTTGACTCAACATGCCTTCCCAGCAGGAGGAAAGCTTTTGCCCCAACATCTTCCCTTGGCCTCAGGAAGCTTTCTAATGGTCTGGTTGGTGAATAAAGTTTTGTCCACACATCCTACTACTCAGAGCACCCCCCTGCAGAACAGGGACTCTTAATTAAAAAAGAGAAGGTAGGTGTCATACCTATGCATATTCACTTCTTTATTTTTCTTTTCTTCAGTTCCACCCCAGATGCTGCCAGAGTGACCTAAAACAGCCACAAGCAGTAACAACAGTCTCATCACGGGACTCGTCTGCTTAGAACTCATTCATGGTTTCCAGTTGTCCTGGCGATAAACTGTAGACCCCCTCATGGGGCCCACCAGGCCGTAGGTGGTCCGGCACTGGCCTTCTCTTAGCTTCGCCCCTTCCTCTTTCCAGCTACACTCGGACAGATGTCCATTTCTCAAGTAGATCGACGGTCCCCAACTAACGACGGTTTCACTCTTGATTTCGTGACTTTATAATGATATGGAAGCAATATGCATTCACTAGAAACCATACTTTGAATTTTGCATTTTGATGGTCTCCCTGGTTACTCACATGCAGTCTGACAGTCCGGAGCCGCTGGGCAGCAGGAGCGGCCGCATAATCTTCAGCCCTTATGCTTGCAGGTCTTCTGGGTCTCCCTTTCGGTGTGGTATTCAACACAGTACGTGAGACAAGTCAACACTTGCTTATCAGAGAGGCTTTGTGTGGGATGATCTTGCCCCACTGTGGGCTCCTGTAAGTGCTCTGAAGGTAGGCGAGGCTAAGCTCTGATGTTCTGTAGTGTAGGTGTATGGAGAGCATTTTCGACTTCGCAGTATTTCCAAGTTACAGTGGGTTTGTCAGGACGTAACCCCATCGTAGGTCCAGGAAGATCTGCACCCTGCTCTCCCCTCAGCTGTCTTTCTCTGCTCCTTCTGTGCCCATTTAAAGCTGTTCTCCCAGGGGCTCCTGGATGGCTCAATCTGTTAAGCATCTGCCTTCAGCTTGGTTCATGATCCCAGGGTCCGGGATCGACCCCCACATCAGGCTCTCTGCTCATCAGGGAGCCTCCTTCTCCCTCTCCCTCTGCCTGCCCCCCCCTCTCTTTCTCTCTGTCAAATAAATAAATAAAATATTTTTAAAAACCCACAAAAAACAAACAAAAACCCCTGTTCTTCCTGTAGGCTTCAACTTAACAGCCTTTTTTTCTTTTAAAATATTTTATTTATTTATTTGACAGAGAGAGAGAGAGAGAACAAGTAGGCAGAAAGGCAGGCAGAGAGAAAGAGGGAAACAGGCTCCCTGCCAAGCAGAGATCCTGATGTGGGACTCGATCCCAGGACCCTGAGATCATGAGCTGAGCCGAAGGCAGAGGCTTAACCCACTGAGCCATACAGTGGGGTGGCCTTCCTAGTCCCAGATGGGGGATCCCCATCCCCAACCCAGTGGGAATCTTTCCTAGCCTGCAGATCTGGTTAGGTCTCTCTCTGTCCCAGGCACCCTGTGTTTCTTCCGCAGAGCCCTCTACTGGGTTAGTCTCTGTTTGCCCTGATCAGTGCTTTGCTCCATCCAGCCTGGTTCCGGCTGGAGAGTGTCATTAAGGTGCTGGCCCTGTGTCCCCCAGCCAGAGCCCCACATGCAGTAGGTCCTCAGTAAACATCAACTGACTGGTTTGCTTGAGTTTTGCTGGAAGTCTTAGGGTATTTCATAAAACAAAATGTTTCCCAAGTGTTGATTGCTACTGAATCTCTCTCATTGTTCGGTGATCCATTTTATTAACAGGAGAGAGGCACAGTAGTTGTAGGAACCGTACCTCTTAAAAAAACGGAATTAGATTTGTTGGCTGGGGGGATGGTAAACTGAGAGAGAAGAGCTGAGGTAATTCTGTGACTATCTTATCAGCTTTTTTATGGGCTTCATTTTACTTGGTGCTGCTTCGTAAACTAATGAGTTCATGTGCCGAATCTAGCAGAATGGGGTTCTTCACAATGTAGACTTGAATCAATATTCCGTGTGGTCTCCCTAGTGGAGGGTTCAGGGAGTCAGGGATGGTGAAGATAGAATTTTCACGAACTCCCAAATCCAAAGTTAAGTTATTGTCGCCCCTCACCTGCTTCCCCCCTCCCTCGAGCAGGGTCGCCATTTGGAGCTGCAAATGCATTCTGTGAGGTTGGTTGCTGGGGTACCAGTGTATTCTATAATTTGTATAGTAATGTCCATTAAATAAGAGACAGGTTTCCATGTTCCACTGGTGTACGATGCACTCAGCTCCTGCCCTCCTGCCAACAGTTTTTTTTTTTTTTTTCTCTTTTGAAAAGACTTATCTCAAGCTTAAGGACTGCAACTTCCTTTTTAAAGACATGGCTCCTTTTCTTCAGGAAATGTGTGTCTCCATCAGGGTACAAATGAGATTTAAAATGCTAAAGGAAGTTGATTTGATTTGCTGAACATACTCTTGGCAACAGAGAGCAAGCTATCTGCGATTAAAACAGAATAATAACCAGGGCCGTCAGTATACCATTGTGGATTACAAAACTGCCCAAGGTTATAAGGTTATTTTGCCTGGAACTTTTTGGTTGTTTTCTTTTAAAAAACACTGCCTAATTGTGGATGTGATGACATAAAAAACAAAAAGCAGCTCATTCCCTTTCCAGTTTCCATTCTACTGAGGTGACTTAAGGGTAGACTTAGATTTTTAAAGTGATCCAGAAGAAAATGGAGTAATATTAAGGGAAAACTGCCGAGATTCTAACGTCATTCATTAAATGTGAGCAGAAGGACATGAGTGGTCTGCTGATGAACGTTCCTTGCTGGTCTGTCGAAAACTAATGTGCCTCTGGACTCCCACAGATACTGATGGCAGATGCCCTTTGAGCTGTTCTCATGGCGATGGTAATAGGTCACACTCCAATCTAATTGCTCATATAATTCACATTTACCATTTGAGGATCATTTAAGATGACCTTTGTGTTCAGAGAACTTTGAGGCAATAGGTATGAAGCATCAGGTTTCATCAGCCCTGGTGGTTTACTGGTGTTCAGCAACAAGTTTAGTTGTGGATAAATAGTTAGACTATAGCAAATAAATATGAATTATTCTGTATGCCAAAAATGGGATTCCTCCTTCCCTCCCTTCCTTCCTCAATATTTTTTATTTGTTTCCTTCTAAGGTTTTACCTATTTATTTGACAGAGCATAGCAAGAGAAGGGAACACTATTACAGGGAGTGTGGGAGGGAGAAACAGACTCTCTGCTGATCAGGGAGCCTGATGAGGGTCTCAATCCCAGGACCCTATGATCATGACCTGAGCTGAAGGCAGAAGCTTAATGACTGAGCCACCCAGCTGTCCTTATTATTATTTTTTTTTCTAAGTAATCTCTACACCCAACATAGGCTCAAACTCACAACCACATGATCAAGAGTTGCATGCTCCTCTGACTAAGACAGTCAGGGGCCCCTCTTTCTTTTTTTTAAGTAAGCTCTATACCCAGTGGGGGGCTTGAACTCATGACCCTGAGATCAAGACTCCATGTCCTACTCACTGAGCCAGCCAGACACCCCTGTTGCATTGCATTTGTTTTTGTGTGTGTGTCTGTGTTTTTAAGATTTTATTTATTTATTTCACAGAGAGAGATCACAAGCAGGTGGAGAGGCAGGCAGAGAGAAAGGAGGAAGCAGGCTCCCTGCTGAGCAGAGAGCCCCATGCGGGGCTTGATCCCAGGACCCTGAGATCATGACCTGAGCTGAAGGCAGCAGCTTAACCCACTGAGCCACCCAGGTGCCCCTTGCATTGCATTTGTATTCAAATAATTGCATTCAAAATAAAAGCACTGAGAAGATTGAGGAATTTTTTATCCCTGATTTATTAAGGTCAAACAGCCAGAATGTAACTTGATTTCCACTTAAATATGTTTGAATTCATAGTTTCTTAAGTAAATGTCAATTATGTTGCCAAATAGAAGCCACTTATAATGCAGAGATCGAATAGTAGGAAATATACCCAAGGTTTTGAGAAGCTATTAAATCCAATTTTGTATAATGCCATTATAAATAACAGCTTTGAACTTAATATTATAATATAACTTGGTTCTATGTATTTTCTTTGAAAGCATAGGGAAATGGGAAAGGGCTGGTGTGTGGTATCAGATCGATTTGGGTTTAAATCTGTTGTGCAGAGTGACAGTGACCCACGCTGTGGGTCTCAGCAGCCCTGCCCTAGGACTGTGATGGGGATGCTTTGGGGACCTGGCTTCCCGGGAGATGCCCACAATAACTGTGGAGTCTCTCTCCTCCCTCTTCTCCCACCTCTTCCTCTGGCCCTCCCACTGATTAGCAAGTTATTTTACATATCTGTGCCTCAGTTTCCTCATAGAAAAAAAAAAGGTTATTATACACTCTTGAAGGTTCTGAAAAATTCTACAATCCTGGGCTTTCAGAGTATAAATGCGTTCTTAAAATATGGTTCCTACTTGGAAATAAAATATGGGTACCACGCTTAGAAGTATGACGGATGGGGTGCCTGAGTGACTCAGTCGGTTTAGTGTCCAGCTCTGGGTTTTGGCTCAGGTCATGATCTCAGGATTGTGGGATTGAGCCCCACATCAGACTTGTGCTCAGGTTGGAGTCTGCTTGAAAGAGTCTCTCCCTCTGCCCCTCCCTCTACTCACGCTCTCTCCCTCTCTCAAATAAATTAATTAGTTTTTGAAAAATTATCATATGTAAGTGAAAATATCTACAGACCATGAACTGTTTATCCTTTACACTAAATAAATTCCTCTGAGAGCAGGTTGATTGAAAAATCCAGAAAGCACCGACAGTTTTTTATATTCGTCTCAAAAGAGCAATGATGTTCTGTCTTCTGCAGTCTTGCAGTGAGTAAAGGGAAGGGTGTAAATATTTATTGGAATGAGAGTGGAACACAAGACGATCCGCTTTGTCTACTGGTGGGTGGTAGCACATCTATGGATCATTGTTTGCACTAAGCATTTAATAATCCCATCTGTTAAAAATGTATATTCAGAGGTACTTTGAAATTGCTGTAAGCTACCTAGAAATTGGCAGGAGGGTAATCCTGGCAAGATTCCATACTCTGCAGTAGACCAAGAAATCCGATATGAATCAATATGTAATTATAAAATCCCATCTTGGGCCACAGCTCGTTAGATACCTTTTTTTAGGCATCGTATAGACTTCTTAACCCTAGAGTCTGGGACTGTAGAGTTCTTTGCTCATCTCAGGCTCACGTCTTCAGGATACTGCTTATTTGGCCTGAAAAGCCCACTCCTCATTTGACCTGGCAGGGGCAGAACTTTCTCCTGCTGCCCAGCTGCTGTGGCAGACCCCCACCCCAACCCCGGCCCATAACTGTAGGCTTTCTGGTGTCCCGAGTCCTCTTCAGTAGGATTACATCCCATTTCAAAATAGAATCACTGAGTCTGATAAAGACTCATTTTCCTTCCCATTACCTTTTTTTCTCAGTCCTCTCCTGTGTTTCACTCAGAGAACCACGGCAATTTGTTCTTACCTTTCAATAGTGTGTCTGTTTTTCTTACTGAACTTCTCGCCTTAAGATCCCTACTTCCCGATTTCTCTTTCCTCCCGTGGGCTCTGTTCCTTTCCTCATGCTCTCACTTTCTGCCCATTTACCACCAGGCCCTGCACATATGTTTTGCACAGAGGGATGGCCTGTTGAGAGCCGTAGCTATTCAGGAGGAGAAAAGACGACATCTTTTGCAGGAGCTGTTAAAGACATTTAAAGGATCATTACCCCTCTGTCTCTCTGTGTGAAATTAAAGCAGGAGTTCAAGAGACTACCTAATCACCAGGGACCGTGCTCAGCAAGAGAGATCAGGGGTTCATTTTCCCCGGGGATGTGGCATTTCTCTGTGGGGTTAGAGATCCGCTCGCTCCGCCCCCCAGCGGCGGCGCCTCCTTGCCTCCCAGCATGGCCGCTTGCATGGGCTTGTCGGACTCATCATCTCATACAGGGCAGACGGGCTGAGTTGCGTTCCTCTAACATTCGCACATCGAAGCTGCTCCTCCATTGTGACCCTATTTGGAGTTGGGGGCTTTCAGCACCGCAATTAAGTTAAAACGAGGCCATCAGGTTGGGTGTCACCCAGTCTGGCTGGTGTCTTCCTGTGAAGAGGCAGTTTGAGCCCAGCAGACCCAGGGGCTTGCATGTGGAGAGCAGTGGCACACCAAAGAGGGAGGCCCCAGAGGAGACCGGCTCCTCTGGCCCCTTCCTCCTGGATGTCCAGCCCGGGGAGCTGTGAGGAAAGGAATTTCTGGGATTTCAGCCCTCCAACCTGTGACAGTTCGTGATGGCCCCTGTAGTGGTCTCATACACATGGTCACAGCTGTGCCACATCTGTGGTTTGAGACCGCCACAGGATCAAACAGGAGAGTCCAAGATACGAGATCTAGAATATGGCAAAACAGAGCCCAAGCAGGACACACGCCCGCTTGTGAGACCATCTGAAACATACACAATAGGGAACACTTTTGTAATATTCTTTTCTGGGGCGTCTGGGTGGCTCCGTGGGTTAAGGCTCTGCCTTCAGCTTGGGTCGTGATCTCAGGGTCCTGGGATCGAGCCCCGCATCAGGCTCTGCTCAGCGGGGAGCCTGCTTTCCCCTCTCTCTCTGCCTGCTTCTCTTCCTACATGGGATCTCTGTCTGTCAAATAAATAACATCTTAAAAGAAAGAAAGAAAGAAAGAAACATTCTTTTCTACCAAAGCCCAGTCTTGGGTCTGTGGCCTTCCCAGAAGTCAGAGGAAAAATTTCACCCTTGACTCAGGATTGCAGAAGGGCAAGCAAACCCGGTACATCCCGAGAGCACTGTCTGCGGGCCCAGCCGAGGCTCCAGGGGTCCGTGTGCAGGCTTACCTTGCTGGTGACTGGCTCAGGGCTATAGAGGAGTGAGGGGAAGGCCCAGCCCTGCCTCCCCTGATAGCAACAACCAGGAGGAGGTGTGTTCACGTGAGCCGTTTGATAGCACCGGAGCACTGTCACTGTTCAGCTGGATTTGGGTTTTAGCTTTATGGAGTTATCTTCAAAGAAGTCTTTAGAAGTCCTTTGTACAGTAACTGAGTCTCTCCATGGATTTATTGGCCTCCACCTCAGTTCTAAAATTCTGACCTTCATAAAGCCCTGGTGACTTTTGGCTCGATTCAGTGCATTGAAGAAGGAAAAAAAAAGTGTTTTATGTACCCTGTTATGTGGGCGTCTTTAAAATAAGTTCTTAGAAACTATCATTTCTGTTCTTCTTATTTCTGTTGGGTAAAACTGTGTTATTCATGGATTGCATCGTCTACCTGGAATTCTCACTGAATCATCAATAAGAGAAAATATGATGTACTTTTCAGAGGTGAATTGCACCTAAATTTTTAATTTTGGTGTGAGGTAGGGAGCTACTTGGTTTTATTTTTTTCCACTTGAACTACCACTTTTTCCTTGTCTCAGTGATTGATAACACCACCTCTGTCACAGATCATGCTTCCAAATGTGCATGGGACTCCTTCTGAGCTTTCTACTCATTGGTGTGCATGCCTATTCTCAGTCATGCTCCCTGGAGGACTACTGCTTGTAAAATGTTTTGTTATCTGGAAAAGAGAACTTGCTCGGCTTACCCTCACTCTCCAGATTTTACCCCAAAAGTTACATGTTTTCTTCCACTGAATTTTAAAATAAGCTTGTCAAGTTTAGGAAAAACCCTTTTTGATTGGGTTCTGTTTCATTTATCGGTTGATTTAGGGAAGATTGATATCCTCTCAGTACTGCATCTTCCCCTCCATGAGCACGTCATACCTCAATATTAGTTTTGGGCTTTCTTTTTTTTTCTTAATGAGTTAAAAAAAAAAAACTAGCATACACTATATTCAAGCCTCGGATATTTTTGGAAGGATTTCCATTGCAAGAGCTGTTCTGGGCTTTGATGGATCTTTAAAATAAGCAAGGTAGTCTTCTGTTTTAAAAAGATCACAGTCCAGTAGGGAGGAAGGAATTTGGAAGAAAAAATGCCATTTATTTAATATAAATTAGACTGTCAATAGGCACCTGGCTGGCTTAGTTGGTAGAACACAGACTCTTGATCTTAGGGTTCTGAGTTCAAGCTCCATGCTGGGCGCAAAGCCTACTTAAAAACAAAAAACAAAAAACAAATCAGTTCCTCAGTCCTGTAAGCACATTTCAAGTGCTAGTGGGCCACATGTGGCTAGTGTCTACTGTACTGTGCAGCTTTGGAGAATCATTCATTACAGTTTTAAAAAATATTTTATTTATTTATTTGGCAGACAGAGATCACAAGTAGGCAGAGAGGCAGGCAGAGAGATGGGGGTGAAGCAGGCTCCCCGCTGAGCAGAGAGCCCAATGTGGGGCTCAATCCCAGGACCCTGAGATCACGACCCGAGCTGAAGGCAGAGGCTTAACCCTCTGAGCCACCCAGATGCCCCCATTTATTACATTTTTTTTTATAATTAGTGTTGTTATCTACATGAGGGAAAATAGGGGTGTCTGGGGGGCTCCGTCAGTTAAATGTCTGACTTATGATTTTAGCTCAGGTCATGATCTCGGGGTCATGGGATTGAGCCCTTTGCCGGGGTTCCATGCTCAGTGGGGAGTTGGCCTGAGACTCTCCCCCCTTCTCCCATTCTCTTTCTCTCTCTCTCAAATAAATAAATGTTAAAAAAAAAAAAAAAAGAGGGAATATATTTATAGCACAGTCTTTTTTTTTTTTTTAAGATTTTTATTTTTAAGTAATCCCCGTATGTACTGTAAGGCTTGAACTCACAAGCCGAGATCAAGAGTCACATATTCCACCGACTGAGCCAGCTAGGCGCCCTAAAGTTGGCGTCATTTAAAATAGGTGTTTCTAAGCTGGGGTTTTATGAGAAATGTGTATTTTAATTGATAATATGTATTCTGATTGATGATATCTAAAATAGTCTGATATTTTTGGATTGAAGAAAATGCAATTTCATGGGCACCTGGGTGGTTCAATTGGTTAAGCGTCTGCCTTCAGCTCAGGTCATGATCCCAGGGTCCTGGGATCGAGCCCTGCACCGGGCTCCCTGCTCAGTGGGGAGCCTGCTTCTCCCTCTCCCTCTGCCTGTAGCTCCCCCTGCTTGTGCTCTCTCTTTCTCTTTCTGTCAAAAAAATAAAACCTTTAAAAAAAGAATTAAAAAAAATGCAATTTCCTTTGCAAATGGATCAGATGGAAGTAATCAAGAATGGGAAGAGCCTCCTCTCTCAGCAGAGCGCTGTCTGGAGAATAGTTCTGCAGTTGGAAGTGTTGGGAGCTACAGTGAAATTTATGGATTTTCTGCTTCTTTTGATGGAGCAGAAACTCAAAATTGAGCTCTGTAAGCTATTTGGTCTCTTCTCAGATCTTTTGTCTGTTTGTTTTTCAGCTTATTACCTCCATGTGTCCTTTAAGCAGTTGAAAGGGTTATCGTTGTTTTTAACTCCAGATGAGCAAACCTTGCTAATGTTTTGAAAAATCTACATGTTGTATTCCTGGTAACTTCTGATGATTCCTGTATATATGTGTGTTAAGTGCACGCTCGTGTGTGTGATAGCGGGCATGCCTGCTGCTGGGTACAGTGCGTACGCCATGAGACTATATTAGATACTTCAAATCTGGTCTCTGGTATGGCACTTTCCTCCTTTTGTGAAAGACATTCCGTAATGGGAGGAAAAAAATCAATGGAATGTCAGAAATATTAACTGGGAGTGTATCAGTCACAGCTGATCTGGGATGAAGCAATGAGACATAATAGAACAATACCTTTCGAAACTGTCAGCTAGGATGGTGAGTACTTCTAAATACTTCTAAGAAATAGAACCTTCCCTTCCAAAAGGATGTAAGAATTGATTTCTCATTTCGTGAAACTTGAAATGCAAAAGTGAAAATCCGGAAATGATTAAAAAAAAAAAAAAAAGACAAGGAGCCTTCAGATAGGGGATAAAGTCATAATGATGTCATTTTGAATTCAAAAGCCCTGTTTGTTTTCTTTCTTCAGGCAAAGAACAGGAAACAAGAGGGCTTCGAATATAGAGATCATCTTCGTGGGGTTATCAGGAGTGCTGGATGTTTCTTCAACTGGTTGGGAGAAGCAGGAAAAAGGTAGAGCAGGAATATAGGTCGAGCAGGGGATGGGGCAAGTCAGATTCGTATCAGTTCAATGTTAGGTGAGGAGATGTGGAACCGGGGTTCCCAGACGCAATGAAGTTCTTTCCCATTCGTATTCTCGGCAGTGCCAGCATAGGCCTTTGGTTAAGACAGAGTTTTGGTTTAACCGATCCAATTTACAATCACCCCCATTCTGCAGGGGAGGAGACTAAAGCCTAGAAAGGTCAAATAAGTCATCCAAGGACGCACACCTCGTAAATGAATTTTAGAGTCAGATAAGCCTGGAATTCGGACTCTCCTTTTGCCATATACTAGCTGAGGACCGTCAGTCAAATCGCGTCATCTATTCAGAGGTTCTGATTGCTGCTCAGTTAAATGGGAACATGATAGCACCTACCATCATAGGTGCTGGGGCGGGCAAGGGGTTTGGCAGTAACTCAGAGCTGATACATTAAGTTCCTGGTATGGATAGAGTAGGTTAAATACATAATAGCTATTATCACTGCTCACTCCATACAAGATGCTTTAGAGATCCTGTCGGGAGACACAAAAGTATGGATAATGATCGATAGTTGTCTCATTCTTATGAAGCACAGTGTGGGCTTCTCTTGGTCATTTGCCCTGAACATTTGAGTGGGGGAGCGGGTAGGGTGGGGCAGAAAGTGTCAACATTTGTGATTCTTCATATTAGGTATTCTGTTGGGCTCTGTCAGTCATATGAGATTGCAAAAAACCCTACTTTGTAAAATGAATTAAGATAATGGGGAAAGAGCTCTGGTAAGCATTTTTATGCAGAACATGTGATCTTGAGCAGACTACTACTAATGTTAATTGGGAAATAACTGTACTACAATTTATTTATCCATTCTGCTGTTGACGACAATTGAGTTGTGTCCAGATGGGGATTATTACCGCGATGAACATCCTTGTTTTGGAGCCTTGTGTCCTCTAGGATATATACTGAAGAGTGGAATGGCTGGGCCGTAGGACACACATAGCTTCAACTTGAGGAGACAATGCCAAATTGTTTTTCCACGGGGTTGTACCCGCTTATGTTCTTGCCTCCAAAGTGTGAGAATATCTGTTTAGTCCAGATCATTGCCAGCACTGAGTGTTGCAGTGCTTTTTAATTTTTGTCAGTCTGCTTTTTCGGGGGTATAATATCATTGCGTAAACATTTCCCTTTATGATTATAAATTCTAAGTATATTTGCAATATATGTACTGTATTTTTTGTATGTCTCATAATTTATATAATCAGCTCCTTAATTTGCATGAATGAATGTTTCATAAACAGTCCTTTAGATTGTTTCACACTTCCCAGAATGATGAAACACGGGGATGGACAGTCTTTGTCTATAAAATTTTTCCTGTATTACTTCTTTAGGGTAGGTTTTATTTATTTTTTTTTTTAATTATATATTTGAGAGAGAGAGCGAGCAGGGGCAGGGGCAGAGGAAGAGGGAGAGAATCCCAAGCAGACTCCCTCCTGGGCACACAGCCCCATGTAGGCCTCCACCCCACAACCCTGAGATCATGACCTGAGCCCAAATCAAGAGTCCGACGCTGAACTGACTGAGCCACCTAGGTTCCCCCCTCTTTAGGGTAGGTTTCTAGAGTGGAGTTATTTGGTCACAGTTTACAGGTAAAAAGAAACTGTGGGAACACTTGCCTTGGGGATGAAGGGAATTGAAGATTAGTGTAAAGGGAGGAAGTTGGCCGTTAGGTCCTGCTGCTTTGCATTCCCTGGGTGGCAGCAACAGCGGCTTCCAGCTGCCAAAGCCGGAGGGAAGACGTCAAAGTCAGGGCCCAGAACTTTCTCCCTGGTTCTGTTACCAAAATTTGTGATAACAGGGTGGGGATTAGAAAGCAGCCTTTTCCAGGATAACAATATTAATCCTTGACGTCTTAATGGTAAGGAGAAAAAGATTACACATGAAGATGGATTTTAGGTTCCATTTTGTTCTCCTCAGACACTTTTCAAGCTCCTGCTTGGAAGTGCTTTTGCCGATGAGCTTCTCTAAGCCTCAGCACTCCCACGAGGGGTCTTCTAGTCGCCTTCAGCTTCTGAAGGAGAGAACTGAGGCTTTGTAGCTGGGAGCTGTCGGCCCGAGATGAGAATCCAGGCGTGTCCCCTCTACCCTAGCGCCCTGCTGTAACAGGGCAGGATCATTGACGCTTAGTGTGTATGTGAGTGATACAAGTAGCAGATACTGGCAGTATCGAAGGGAGGGAGAAGCGAGTGTGGACTGAAGTGGCCACCAAGGTGTCAGCAAAGCAGCTTCCTTTTTTGATAGAACTGTGACACCGGCTGTTTCTAGATGTCACATGGGATTTCTCTGGCCGATTCACCTCCCACCATCCTTATCTTGCAAAGGGAACTGATGAGACACAAAGTGAATTCTCTGGACAGTGTGTTCCTGACTTGTAGCTACTTCATCCTTCAGACTCAGTGTGTGCTTAATGAGAAAATTCCCCTGGGCCACGCGTGCATAGCCTGGAGTGGAGATCTCCGGAGAACCACTTCCCCTGAGGTCCGGTGAAGGGGGAACCGTCAGCATCATGACTCCAGCAAATGACTTAGCTGAATGGAACACTGTGTGCCTCGTGCAAAGGAAGGCATTTTGTTATTGTTGTGGACCTCTGGAAAACTGCAGTGGCAGACAGCCGAGAGTCCTATGCAGTCAGACGGTGAAACCCTTCCCTAGTGAATGGTAGGGTCCAGAGGTTAGAAATGACAGAGACTTCATGTTATAATCTGTGTGTACATGATCAAAAATGAAGACTCAGACCAATATGGGAACCCGCAACAGAACGAAGCACCCAAATTTGTGGAATTCCCTACTCAGCTTACAATGTACATTTTCAGTAAACAACTCGGTATGAAATGAACCTGAACCAAATCTGTGAGCTATAATATATTCTCCAGCCAAGTCAGGACTGAATTGCCATTTATTCAACAAAAACCTAATAGAATTACTGCTTCGGGAGCTCCTGGGTGGCTCAGTGAATTAAAGCCTCTGCCTTTGACTCAGGTCGTGATCTCAGGGTCCTGGGATCAAGCCCCGCATCAGGCTCTCTGCTCAGCAGGGAACCTTCTTCCCCCTCTCTCTCTGCCTGCCTCTCTACCTACTTGTGATCCCTGTCTGTCAAATAAATGGACAAAATCTTAAAAAAAAAAAATCAATGCTTTGTGCCAGTGTAGTGGTGATCAAGGATAAAAGACACTGCCCTTGGAGCTCAAGTTCTTCATAGTGGACTTGAGCTTCAGACCCAGTATACGCTGTGGCCAGGTTCCAACGTTGGTGGTCACATCAATCTCTGGCAGTCTCTGCTTTGCCCCTCAGTTTCTATAGCTGCTCCCCTCCTATGAGGTAACAGGGGACCCAAACCAAGAAGAACACTGTTCCATAGGGGATTGCTCTGGAGGAAAAGTCCCTCTACCAGCTCCTCCTGCTTGTTCCTCCCTCAAAATAGATTTTTATTTTTAAAATTTTATTTAATTTTATTTTTTAGATGTTTATTTCTTTTAGAGAGAGAGCATGTGCAGGCAATTGAGGGGAGGAGGAGAGGGAGAGGGAGAGAATCTCAAGCAGACGCCCCCTCCTATGCACAGAGCCTCACACAGGGCTGGATGCCAGGACCCGAAGATTGTGACCTGAGCCAAAGGCTTAACTGACTGAGCCACCCAGGTGCCCCAAGGACAAAATCTTTTTAAAATAAAAGAAAAAGAGTGGTCATTTCCAGTTGGAAATGTATCAGGCCTAGAAGCTTCTGATCCTCAACATAAATATGTACATATATACATATGTCTATATATATATATATATATATGAGAGATCAGCATGCATTCACCTAAAGCTAGTTGTATAAATTTTTAAATACTGATTTATTCTTTTCTTTTCTCTCTGTCCTTAAATCCTCAGGGGGAAAAAAAAATAAAAAAGCTTACTGTACTTTCTGTCTTATGAACATTTCTCCCGGAGGGAACACTTTCTTCTACTATTAAATCAAAATAGAATAGGAAAGGAAATACGTTTTCCTTTACTTTGTACACGGCTTACATTTTTATCCTTTTTAAAGTCAGACTTGTTTTATGTCTGTTTCCTTCTTCCTGTTATAATGACATGGTAAAGCGTGGAACACATAAGGACACGAGATTTATAGACAGCCACTGTCTGCCTTTACCCTCCTACTGAACCAGGGATATGGCTACTTCTACATCCAAAGCAACTTTTTTTTTTTCTTTTGACTGTCTGTCTTCCTGTTTAGATGGTTTCAGGAATTGCACCATGTTTTACTCATTTTTGTATCTCCAGCACCAAGCACAGAAGAGCCGGTCACATCATCAGCACTCAGTAAGTCACTGGAGAATTCACAAACTTCAGTAACTAGTCAGTACCTGTAAATGGGTAACAGTCATTATTCAGCAAATTTCATTCTTGTATTTTATTCATTCCAACCCCTTGAGGGCAGAAGCTTCCTTTTGCATATGTGATACTCATTTTTTAAACCCCAGTGTTTGGAAAATAGGTAGACATTTAATGAACATTAAGTTCATCCGTCATCCAGCATGTACATACCGCACACACGATACTAATGTTAGGGACCATCAGGAAACATGTTTATCTAAGACACAGAGTCCTTTCCTTCTGATAACCTGTAATCTAGCAGTTGGGGAGGGGGAGTGCACAAATTATTACATGAAATATTGACGTGAAATGATATTATAACTTCTGTGTTAAAATGAGAAATACAGACTAAGATTAATAGTCCACGAGGTCACCTGGCATGGACTGACCCAGGAAGGCTGTCCAGCTAGTGACCTGATGAAACTCTGCCCTCACTGGGGTTCCTCCTCACTCTCCTCCATTCATGCTGTCCACTCTCGTTGCCTTCTCTTGAATGCCACCCTTCTGTCTGTCTTCTTTCTACTCACAGCCAGCATCATACGCTGTGTTAGTCAGGATTCTTGAAACTGGCTTAAGCAAGAAGAGCAATGCGTGTCTTCATATAACTGGAAAGGGGGTCTGGTCACGACTGGTGTGGTGATCTGTTGCCATGGGGGTAGCCAACAACTTCTCCCACGTCTGTCTGTACACACTTTTCCTTCTATCTAGAGGTGGATCCTGTTGCCCCTCCGGAGCTGGCTGGACTTTGTGTTGTTATTGTTGTTTGTTTGTTTGTTTGTTTGTTTTTTGAGAGCTTGCCAGCATGAGGAGGGAGGGGCCTAGAGGGAGAGAGGGAGAATCTTTTTTTATTTTAAAGATTTTATTTATTTGACAGAGATCACAAGTAGGCAGAGAGGCAAGCAGAGAGAGAGAGAGAAGAGGAAGCAGGCTCCCTGCCCAGCAGAGAGCCCGACTCGGGACTCAATCCAGGACCCTGAGATCATGACCTGAGCAGAAGGCAGACGCTTAACCCACTGAGCCACCCACGCAGCCCAAGAGAGGGAGAATCTTAAGCAGACTCCATGCCCAGCTTGGAGACGGATGTGGGGCTCGATCTCATGACCCTGCGATCATGACCTGAACTGAGACCAACCCACAGACACTGAACAGAGTGAGCCACCCAGGCACCCCTGGAGGCTGGACTTTTGATTCATTTTAACCAATATGGTGTGACAGAAGGGACACCTGCCAGTGCCAGGCTGGGCCTTAGAGGAGGCTTGGCTGTGTTTGTTCTTGCTGTCTTGGAAGGCAGTCACCACGTGAAGAAGCCCCAGCCACTCTGATGGAGAGAGGGGAACCCTGGAAAACACGTGACTACAAAATATAAAATATAAAAAATATAGCCATAGAGACCTGGCCCAGTGCCAGGCATTCCAGCTACCCCCTGGAATGAATGAAGCCATCCTGTGCTCTAGCCCCTGGCAGCCTCACCGGGAGCCTACAAAACCCACTCCCCTGGGAGGCTGATCAGATGGCAGAATCCCCGGCAAATGAATGGGAGCTGTTGTCAGCTGATACTCTTCCGGGTGATTTGTCCTGCAGGACCAGATAATGGGAAGAGCTGGATCTAGTCCTCTGTAACTCAGTACTGAATCTTTCTCCTTTCATGGCTCTGCTTTCTTCTTGGGGGCTGTCCGTGTGGGGTGGTGAGGAGGCCCACCACCGCAGCTGGCTTACGTGGCACCAGCTCAGGAGGGCCTGGCAAGGGCACAGCTTTTCCCCCAATGGTGGTGAGAAGCCTCAGGGGTGACTCTGATGGACTCCCACTGGGTCAGGTGCCTGCCTGGACACAAGCCTTGGCGACACCCTCACATTGGCCCAGGCCATGGAGTGCCTCTCCCTGGAGGCAGAAGGGGGCTTGGGTCTGCCTTACCTGAACCACTTCCAGAGGGTGGCTGTCAGAGCCCAAAAGAAAAATCCAGCCACTATTGTTGAGAATAAAGGACTGCATGCTGGGCAGGCAAACCAACAAATACTGCGGAAGTCAAGTGTAATCCTTCCTCTTTATTATAAAGCCTCTCTTGTTGTTCCAAACTTCAAACTGTTGCAGCTCAGACGCCCCAGTCTGCTCCTTTGGCGCTTACTAGCCTTTGCTGCTTACCGGGCTGCTTATGCTCTGGAAGTAAATTCTTGTTTTACAACCTAGATTTTGTACCTTTGCATTCCTTATTGATATGCCTGCTTTTGTGACTTATAAAGTGTGAATTTTTTTTTCTTTTTGTTTCTTTTCTTTTTGGCACAGAGAGATTTGGGGGAGGTATCAGAGGCATAGATAATTCCTTTTTTTTTTTTTTTAAATTTTATTTACTTATTTATTTGAACAGTAAAGTCAGAGAGCATAAGCAGGGGGAAACAGCAGAGGCAGAGGGAGAAGCTGGCTCCCCAACCAAGCAGGGAGCCCCATGTGGGGCCTGATCCCAGGACCCTGGGATCATAACCTGAGCCAGAGGCAGATGCTTGACTGACTGAGCCACCCAGGCGCCCCAAAGAACAGAGAATTCCTACCTTGACAGGAAACATTTGTGTGTTCTCTCTCTCTCAGGGACTGACGCTACTCCTACCCATTGCCTCCAAAGGTGGAGACAGGGTCTGCCTGCCTCTTCTCCTTCCTAGTAGAAGAGCCAGATGGTGATCAGCTCTGCTTGTTTTCTTTTTTTGCGGGGTGGAGGTTTGCTTTTGTGCTATTTAATTTGTGTTTTTAAAAACATTATTTTCTATGAATGTCCCATAGAGCAGCTTTTGGTTTACTAGTTTATGAAATAAATGACCTAAAAAGGACATCGTCTACCAATTGACATTCAGGTAAACCTAATGAAGTTTTAATTCATCATTCTCATTGAGGGTCAGCGTTTCCAGGACAGAGTACCAAGAACACCAACACGGGAATAGAAATGGAAAGTATATTGACCCATTGACCCACTGACACACCTTCTAAAGCCCAGCCTTGGTTTGTGAAGGACTTTGCTTAGGTGTGGCCTCTCTTAAGTCATGTGCACACATATACATACAAACACACCTGAGTAGTACACTTGTTATAGCCTTAAATAGCTGTAAAAAAAAAAAATGGGTATCAGATAAATGGGGGGGGACCCAAAGATGGATTTTGTTGGATTTTCAGAATGGATCTTTGTAAGATTAAGTTGGCTTAATGACTTAATAGCAACAGACTCTCTCGCTCTTACTAAGCTTTAACACTTATAATAAGTCTTTTATTATATTTGTTTATATGAGCAGATACCCCAACTGGTGATGTAAATATCAGGATTAAGGATGCCATTAGCACATCTGTCCCTTGAGTCTTTGTTGCCTGTAAAGTTTTAAATTATTTGGAAACCATCTGTGTGTGTGAATGAATACGCATCCGGTGTACCAACAGTACTTTGTACAACAGAGCCTGTTCAGGGGCGCCTAGGTGGCTCAGTGGGTTAAGCCGCTGCCTTCGGCTCAGGTCATGATCTCAGGGTCCTGGGAACGAGTCCCGCGTCGGGCTCTCTGCTCGGCGGGGAGCCTGCTTCCCTTCCTCTCTCTCTCTGCCTGCCTCTCTGTCTACTTGTGATCTCTGTCAAATAAATAAATAAAAATCTTAAACACACACACACACACACACACACACACACACACACACACACAGAGCCTGTTCAGCATCTCTCACCTCTCTCCCCTTGAATCCTTTATCTCCCAACCAGAGATACTGCCCTGAAATTTCTGTTTTTCAAGCTCTTGAGCTTCTTAATAGTTTCAGCCATAAACCTTTTTCTCATAAAAATGGCATTTATTCTTCATTTATTTTTAACTTGACACAAATGGAATCTTCATGTACTTTCACGCAGCTTGGTTTCTTTTTGTTTGTTTGTTTCTTAATCATTGTGAAATTCATCCTTACTGATTCTTTCAACTTGAGTTCTGTTTGTCACTTATCTTTATTTTATTATTTCTTTTCATTAATCAAAGTTTAAAAATTTTAATGTAGTCACCTCTTTATGGCTTATGCGCTTTTTGACTTACTTCTGAGGACTTAAGAGCAGAGTGATATTATCCCATTTTCTTCTGGTAGTTTTAAAAGCTGTGTTTTTTCTACTTCAGGTCTTTAATGTATCTGGTGTTGATTTTTGTGTATGCTGTGAGGTAGGGATTATTTTTTTTTTCCCCAAGTGAAAAGGCAGAGCATGTCACTCTACTACTTGGTTTAAAGTTATCTAAATCTTCTTGTGTACCTCAGAATTAAAGTCAAAATTCTTAAAATGGCCTAAATAATTTTCCTGTATTATCAGGCCTCCAAAATGTCTCTGACTTCATCTACTCTCTTTCCAGGGAATACCAGCCTCCCTGCCTTTTTTGGGGGCAACACTCCCAAAATGTTCCTGCTTTAGGGCCTTTGTACTTGCTGTTTCTTCTGTCTGAAATTTTCATTTATCTATATAACTGGCTCCCTTAATTCTCAGGTCGCTGCTCATATGTCACCTTATCCTCGAGGCCTTCTCTGGCCACCCTAGCTAAATTCACACGCACACACGTGTGCACACACACGCACACACTCCATCTCTCTCTTTTCTGCTTTGGAAGGACTTGCCTGAAAAACTCTCTGCACCTAGTGTAGTTGTGTCTTCTCCTGGGGGTTGGGAAGGTGGGGGCATGTCCAGGGGTGTTTTAAACTATTGATTTCATTTCTTAAATGGTGTTAGAACTATATGGGGTTTTCTATTTCTTCTAAAATTTTAATAAGTTACCTTTATTTAAAAATACTTTTTAATTTTACTTTTTGAATAGTTAATATATGCACACAACTAAAGCATTCAAGTTTAAAAAGCATATAGAGTGAAAAATAAATCTCCCATTCCTTTCTTCTAGCTACGTAGGCAGGCATGTGGATTCCATTTCTTTCTTTCTTTCTTTCTTTTTTTAAGATTTTATTTATTTGAGAGAGAGAGAGAGATTGAGATTGAGAGGTCAACAGGAGAAGCAGACTCCTGCCAAAGCAAGCAGCCCGATGTGGGACTCGATCCTGGGACTCCAGGATCATGACCTGAGCCAAAGGCAGTCGCTTAACCAACTGAGCCACCCAGGAATTTTTAAAAAGATTTTATTTTTAACGACTCTCTATACCTGACATGGGGCTCAAACTTAACCCCAAGATTAAGAGTTACATGCTCTACTGATTAAGTGAGCCAGGCACCCCCAACCCAGGTTTAAATACAATAACACATGAACAAGGTCAGTTTGGTCCACGTACCCGCAGCAACTGTTCTGTTCTCCTTTGATATTCAAGTCTGTGGGGATCTGCTCCAGTCATAGAGCCTTCCCCAGTCTCAGTGGAGGCCATGTTTTTTAGATGAACATAGACACCTATCTTTACAGTCCAGTAGCTTTTCTTTGGCTCTTTGGGAATACCCACTCCTTTATGGTACTTTTAGTTGTGTCTGGGAATCCCTAGGGAATTTCTGCATGGTCAGCGGCTTTCTCTGACCTTATGGGAATGGCTCTTACTGCTTGCTCACTTATGACTGTGACTCCCCTCCCTGAGAGTCAGGCTTGAGCTCCGGAGGGCTGCTCATGGGAATCATTTGTTCATCCACTGACAGGTATAAATGGAAGCACCTAGTATGTGGCCCCTCCTGCCAGTAGTCTCTTGTCTGTTTCCCTCATTTCTTGTTTATCCTCTTGGAAAAATATGCTATGCATATGTCAAACAGATACATATATTCTGTTTTTACATCAATGGTGGGATACTATATGTGTTACTCTGCACATGACTTTTTTCTCTTAACCATGTGTGGTAGAGCTATCTCTGTAGCAGTAAAGAGCTGCTTCATTCTCTTACAGTTACTTAATCATCTACTGAATGGATGGATCATATTTTACTTATTCAGTCTCTGGAAGGACATTTAGGTGGTTCTCTAACCGGTGTCCTTTACACATCTTTAATCAGTGTTTCACATGGCTATCAGATAAATGTCCTCCAGCTTCCATCCTCAGATTGTCATTTCCCCCATTTAGAAACCTCCAGGAGCTGCCCAGCACCCACAGAATAAGGCTGAACTCCCTCTTCCGGAAAGCAGAGCCAGGCAGCACGTGGTCTCCACCTACTTTTCCTCTCGTGTCCTCCTCCTGTTCCTGAAGACACCCTCTAAACTGGTGTCGAGAAGTTTTCAGAAACCGGAAAAGGACCTTTGGTTTTATGCTCAGTATTTTTCTTCTGCCTGCGAGGACCCCCCCCCCCCCCCGCCTTTTGAAGAGGAGAATCATATGCTCCCTTCCTTCTAGGCTTGTTACCTGGCCCTCTAACTCGAGTTCTTTTTGAAGCAGCTGCAACTACAATATATTTTTTTTCAACTACAGTATTTTAACTCAGTATCCCATTAGTACACCCTTCATAACCAGATGAGGTGTTCCGAATATTGGCTCAGGTACCATATTTAATCGTTCACCAGTCCTTTGTTTTGTGAATACAAAAAAATTTTTTTGAGGTGGGAGTGGGGAAGGTAGGAGGAGCAGAGGGAAAGGGAAAGAATCCTAAACAGGCTCCACATCTAGTCTGTAGTCCCAGTGGGGGGCTTGATCTCACAACCCTGAGATCATGACCTCAGTCCGACATGCTCAACCCACTGAGCCCCTAGATCCCAGATGACTTGTGGGCAGGGACTGTTCATTGGAAATAGAGAATTCTAAAATAGAACAATATATATTGACTTCCAAGTAGGAATCACATAAAAGTGAGTCAGATATACAAAATTAAAATACATAACTCCATAGACCTTTGTTTAGATGGAAATGGGCTCTGTGCTCAGAGGGATCGTAAGAAAAACACAGGCTTTAAAACAAAAACCAAAAAAACTCTGGTCCCCGCCCCAGGGTGTGGCCCATAGTGGATGCCCAAGAAGTGCATGTTGAATAAACAAAATAGCCTAAAAGAAAGCATTTAAGGCAAGCCTCAACACCTTGCCAAAAATCCATCTTATATCATAAACATACAAATAAGCTCACAAATAGAGTAGATGTCCGTCAAATTTTGAGGAAAACGAAGCCAGCGTGGGAGAGTGCGGATTCAAGTTTCAGCAAGGGAGGGAGGGAGAGAAGTTGCACCTGGGGCAGGGTCTCGGGCCCCGGCGCGGGGGCGGGCACGGAGAGGCGGGGAGAGGGGAAGGGGGAGGAGACTCTGGCGTCCCTGCTCCGCCTCCCCCACTCCGGTCCCCACCCCCACCCCCAGCAACGGCGGCGGCGGCGGCGCAGGGCAGCAGCGCGGGTGTCGGCAACAGCTGCAGCAGCCCGCGCCGCCCCCTCGGCCGCGGCTCCCAGGGCGAGCCTGAGCACGCCTGAGCACGGTCGGCGGCTCGCGGCGCGGCGGCCGGAGGAGACGGGAAAGTTGCCGGTGCGAGCGCCGACATGCCGGGCAGCGACACGGCGCTCACCGTGGACCGGACCTACTCCGACCCGGGCCGGCACCACCGCTGCAAGAGCCGGGTGAGAGGCGCGGGCGGGGCGGCGCTGGGGCGCCGGGCCGAGGGGCGAGGCCGGGGGGGCTTTGGCTCCGGTGTTCGCCAACTCTCGCTCCCCGCCTCTCGCCGCCTGCCTCCCTCCCTCCCCGGCTGCCCCCGGTCCGCGCCGCGGGGGCTGGGAATGGGGGGCGCCGGAGCCCAGGTCGGGGGTGGGGGCCGAGCGGAGCCCGGCCCGCCGGACCCCGCCCTCCGCCGCCGCCGGCTCCCCGCGCGCCCGCCGGACCCGCGCGCCCGGTGTCCCCGACGGCCCGCGCTTCGCCACCCTCCGCCAGGGAGCGCCCGCCGCGCGGGGCCGGGACGCGAGGGAAGCCCGCCGGCCGCGGCCCGGGTGGGACGGCACGCTCGCCCTCCCGACCTCCCGTGCTGCCCGCGCCTCCCCAGCCCTCGGGCTTTCGGGCGCGGGGCGGCGGCGCACCGGCTTCCCGGTGTCGCGCGGCGGCTGCCCCGGCTCTGCCCGAGCGAAAAGTCAGCCTTCGCGCTTGTAGCCCGGGAGTTCCCAGCCGTGCCGAGCGGGCGCCCTCTCCATTGTTTGCAGTGTAATTTGCTGTTGCTGATTTTGGCTGTGGGCGAAAATAGCTCCTCAGAGCAAGCAGCAGAGACGAGCCCTGTAGTGCTTCAAAATGAAGACAGGAGGCCGCAGCCTGGGCGCCAGTCCCTCCCGGGAGCGGAGGCCCCCGCCGGCTTGGGGGTCCCTTTGCCTTCTGCGCTCTTCAGTCCCTTGGCCGACTGAAGCGCCTTTGCCAAACAGCACGTCCTCCGCCTGACACTTGTCCGGCAAAGCTACCTGAAGGTGCTCTTTGCTAACCACTCACTTGTTGGAGATCTCAACATGTGCGTGTCACCCTCCCGGTGTAAAGTTCACAGTTAGGGTTTTGCGAGAATTCTGGTCGGCCATCTCCCAAGATCCAGAGGCCACTGAATGAGAAAAGTGGCACGAGGGACAAATGCAGCTCAGCGCCTAGTGCGGCATTTGGGAGTTTAATCATAATTTGGAGAACTAATCAGTTATCCCGGAGGTGAAGTAACTAGGCCCTGTTTCCCTTTTTCCTTTAGTATCTGTTAACTGAGTTAACGGAGTGGTTTAAATTTTTACAGATTAAACTTATTTGGTGGAGGTTACCGCATCCCCTCCACTCACCCCTACTCCCGGAAAGAATTCTTTTTCACACTTTTTTTTAATGACATATCGTTGACCCACAATGTTATATTTAGTGTCAAGTGTGCAGAATAGTGATTCCACAAATATGTACATTATAGAATGCTCACCATAAGTTTCACATTTTCTTTAGAAGTTTCATAACAGTTTGTTATGAAAATAACCATAAACTCTTGGAAGAAAGCACTGGTGAAAGATCTTTGGTTACCTACAGTTAGAAATTTAGGGAAGGATGACTGCTCGTTAACACAGAGTTAAGGAGGAAGCAAGGTGAAGCTTGTTTTCTAACGCATTTGTAATTGGTGGAGTCTATTAATGTTGCCGTTGACAGAAGAAATTTCAGACTTGAAAAAAGTGTGGAAGCTTGGTTTCTCTTGTCACAACTGTGATAATCTTTGTGTAAACAGGATTAGTAATCTTTGAGGGATGGGTGGCTCACTGTGAGCTCATTTAAGTGATTTGGCGAGTCTCACAGAACTTTGCAGAAGTCAGTCTGTGAAATGGTAGTGATAGAGTTCATACTTCAGCTACCTGGGTGGCAAGTGGCAAAGCAAACACATAATTTATCTGTAGCTTTAGTTTGTCTCTGCTGGTTCCCCCGATATTCCATTTCTGCACCTCCCTTTTCTGTTAATGTACCATAATCTTATGTGAAGGGAGTTGTTTATTTTCTTTAAAATTCTACTGACGATTTTACACATACTACCTTGTTTTCTTGAGGCATTGAAATACCTAATTTGGGGGAGGGGGGGAGATGGAGAGAGAGAGAGCACCTTAAGCAGGTTTCACATCCATCGTGGAGCCTGACCTGGGGCCGGGTCTCACCACCTGGGATCATGACCTGAGCTGAAATCAAGTGTCAGACGCTAACCACTGAGCTGCCCATGTGCCCCAAGACACCTGATTTTTATAAATAGACTGTGTTTTAAACCCAGGTTAGCCACTGTATGTAGTGATTATTCTAAGTTGGTTTATTGGGCAAATGCAATCTCATTAGATAATGAGGACTAGATAATCTCAGATCCGAGGTGTAGTAGAACTTCAGTGGACAGTGACAACATGTTTTCTAGCAGCAATGCTGAGATCCCTCTTTACACTTCTTGACTGTCTGCTTTTAGGGTTTTACTGTTCAGACGGCAGGGAATGAAACGAGGAAATTTTGTAAACTCGTGACTTTCCTCGAGGGAGGCCGATGTAATTTTGAGTCTGTCCTTGAGGCTTCCCTTCCGTGCTGTAATGAAGGGAGACTACCAACAATTTTTCCTGTGCAGAAAGTATTTCTCCTTTCAGATTATTCTACCTCCCGTTTTGTGGAACTGTTTTAGATTTAGCTATAAAGACGTGCTTTTTTTCTACACAGAAAACATGTGATGTAGAAGGAGAACATCAGGCAGTATTAGGGTTTAATTTTTTTTTTTTAAGATTTTATTTATTTATTTGACAGAGATCACAAGTAGGCAGAGGCAGGCAGAGAGAGAGAGAGGAGGAAGCAGGCTCCCTTCTGAGCAGGGAGCCTGATGTGGGGCTCGATCCCAGGACCCTGGGATCATGACCCAAGCCGAAGGCAGAGGCTTTAACCCCCTGAGCCACCCAGGCGCCCCTAGGGTTTAATTTCTTGATGTCACTGTCCCTTTGGCAATAAACCATCTAGTATAGGATTGTAAAAGGACCCTCTGTGGGCTCACCTAAAAATACTCTAATGAGAACTAAAGATGCATTGGATGAGTTGAGTTCACCTTTCAGAGACACACAGTTTCCTCCAAGGAAGGGGCTGAGACTCCAAAGAGGTCAAGTTCTTGGTTACTGAATGGTCATGTTTTAAGGTCAAAATTGATACCTGGTTGTGATAACAGGAAAAATACACATGTCTCTTGCTGATTTTGGTTAAGCCTTTGAGACTAGAATAATAATGAGGCAGTGTACTATTTTAACGTTGCAGGAGTCTATTTTTATAGCCAGGTGGATTAACCTAGATTTCCTCCCCTTGGTGAAAATGTAATATATAACTAATGAATTCTGTGATTATCTCTAAGTTGACAAGTCAGGATCATTCACATTTTTAAACTTCATCAGGGTAAAACTCAGAAAAGGTGCATGTTAACTCGACACACAGAATAATATGCCCGACTTTACAAGGAAAAGCACGCAGAGTTTGAATCCTACTTTAAAGCCTGCAGGCAGTCCACTTCCTATATATTAACTGGTTTTTATTAATTATGTGTGAATTGAATTTCTGTTCTAATTTTAAATGTTCTAGAATGGCACCTTCAGCCACTTGTGGATAGTGGTCAGCAGCTGGGGCTCTTGCATCAAGTGACTTGGATCGTATTCTGGCCCTTCCCATTTCCTAGCCGAGGGAGCACTAGCCAAGCTTGAACTCTCTGAGCCGCCAGTTCCCCGTCTGTAACAGAGGTGATAATAGTCTCTATTTCTGGGAGAGATCATGAGTCTTCAAGAAGAGAGCATTTGTTTAAAAAAAAACAAACAAACCCCAAAACCAAAAAACAGTTGTGTACACTCGAGGTTAGATATTTTTTCCCTGGGTAAGGTGAATACTTCTTTTCTTATTCCGGCTGCTAACCGGAATCACTAATCATCCTGAGCGTTTACCTTCTTCCCGTCTCTCATTTGTCAGCCATTCCACTGGGTCTCTCTTGGGCTTTTCTCTGGAATTGGTTCCTTCTTCCCTTTGGCCCCAGTCATCTCCTACCTTATTTTAGCCGCTTATGACCCTCCAGAATTGATCATGGTACACTAGCTTTCTCATTGCTCTCCAATTTCGTCAACCCCTATCCATCCTGCCCACAAGGACTGGAGTATTCTGCCTAGAGAGCCACTTTCATTACGCTAGCCTCCAAGACGTCCTGCACCAGTGCCCCCATGGACTCTATAATCATTCTGAGTCTCAGTTTCCTCTTCTACACCCCAGGGCTGTTATAAGGAGTAAATGCAGTAACATCTATAAAATGGCAGGTACCCAGGAAGAACTCAGTAGATGGTAGCTGTTTTTGTTACCACCCTATAGGAAGTGGTCATAAGCTTGAGAATGGGAAGTCTGCTAATTTTGTGAACAGAATAGATTATTTGGGGGCATTTTTAGCATTTTGTCCCTCTTCTGTCATATGTTCCTTATCACATTGACTAAACAGTATTTGCATTTGTCACTTAAATGTTTATAAACTGTAGACACTGGCACTTTGAGAACAAGAGGTTTCATTCATTCAGCGAATACTTGCTGAGCACCTTCCCGTAAGCTAGCGGCTACCTTAGGCTTCAGGAGTGTAACGGTGAATGCAGCAGGCATCCTGCTGTCTCTGGAAGCTTAATATCTGGTGATTGTGCTTTAGTTACACTTGTGGCCCAGGAACTCCCCTCCTATTTTATAGGAGGAAATGGTAATAAGTACAGAGGTCTCTAACATCTGAAGTAAAACCTGTGTTGGGCATAGTGGCTACCTGTAGTTCATCATTAGGTGTTCTGTGGTTTGGAAAAAGACCTTGAATTACATGACGATTAATGGCCAACAGCTGTCGAAGGGAAGAGGATGTCATAGCCCTTCTCAGAGTGGAAATGGCTGGGCAGTGATGTAATAAGTTCATGATCACCTGCCCACTTCCAGGACAAGCACAAGAGTGAGTGGGCACAGACTTCTGTCCTGGGGGCCCCTGACCTGCTGGAGGGCTGTGTGAGTACTCTTCTGATCAGTGATCGGAGGAAGGAGTTCATTAAAAGCGCGGTGAATAATGATGAGTGTCTCTAGTCTGATTTTTCTTAAATTGTGGCTGGATGAATTGATGGGGTGTGTGTATTTTGAGCTGTGCTTTGCCACAGGCTCACTGGCTCTCCCTTCAGAGGAGAACAAACTGCCAGCACACCCGCTTGTCACATCCGGGCTGAATACGAAGACAGCTGCTACCAAGTTGGATCTAAGATGTGTTTCACTTCCGTCCCAGGGCCTGAATTGCCAGGGCTGCTCTTAAGGTCAGAAATCATCCTGATCTTTCTGGATGGAAATTGCCCATGTCTTGACTTGGGACAGGCTGCAGCTTTCAGCCTTGCTGTTTCTTTGTGTTTTTATGTTTTCAGTGGAGGGGGCTGGTTGACAGAGAAGGGAGAGAACCATGAATCACTATACTGTGAATCAGAACAAGGACTTTACATGCTTTGGAAAAGGAGTGCCAGGATGTATGATCCAAAGCTGATCCAACTGCTTCCACTGACTTGGGGAGAAGGGGTTGTTTCTTGAAGAAGAACAGCTTATCTGTTGATTATTCCTCCATAAGGAGGCAAACAGAACATAGACTAAAAGAAGAATGCAGAAACAGTCTTAATAGTCAACGTGCTAATTCCTTACTGTACCCCAGGCACAATACTAAGCTCTTCAGATGCATGATCTCCTTAATCCTCATCATATCCTATTTGCAGCTGGATTTTTACAGATGAGGAAGTTGAGGCCCAGGCAGTTCATTTGCCCAAGGTCCTGTGGCTATTAGGATCTGGTGAACCCGGATCTAATTGCAGAACTTGCCTTTTACCCACTTCTCTGGCTACTACGTCTGAGATGAATCCTGGAGAGCAGCTCAGTCTTTCGGAAACCCGTTGGGGGCTGGAGCACGGGTGTGGTCAGCTTCTACGGGATGCCTGGCCACACTGTGGGTTCAGGATTCTTCCCATACAGAGCGTTGCCAGTCCTTTGTATATCATCTTATGTGCCCAGGAAACCTTTGATGAACGAATGGCTTAGAATGATGATTTACGAAGTTTTTATAAGCCTACGATACAAGATTGTTGCCACTAAATTTGAAGAAGTCTTAAAGGCTGTTGAATAAGCTCATGATTTAAGAACATCAGTAAAGAACCATCTTCCAGCCTGGTATTTGGTCTCCAGAGCATGAACACTTGAAAGACACAACAAGGCTGGTTCTTCCTTGTGACAGTCAAGTCGCAGTCTGGCCATAGCAGATCTCCCAGTAGGACTTCAGCTTCCCTGGACTGAGGACATGTGCTTCTCAATATGTGGGGCAGAGTGCTGGAAAGTAGATTCAAGGATTTTAACACGTTAGAACTGAAACGGGAATGTAGACATAACTCCAGACCATCCCATCTGTAGAAGAGTGACATCCAGCCAGGCTGTAACCAGTGAAATGAGCTAACTAATACTGGCTGGCCAGGACTAACCATTATGCCAGCTCCTTTTTAAAAAGAGAATTCCTTAACAGAAAACAGTCTTAAATATTTTCAGATACCAAGCTAATTGCTAAGTTATATGGAATACATATATCAGAATTTAAATAGAATGAGAATTTGAAGTTATTTGCAATAGAGAATTGATGGACAGATTTTAAATTTTGTGAGTTTTCTAGGTGGGGAAAAAAATGAGTTTGAGTGATTTAGTGTTGGGCCATCATCCTTACGAGTTTGTTGGCAGATTTTTGATGGGACCAGGTGGGAAGAGGGGGAGACATTTCCTGTATCAGACTGCTTAGCTACAGGAGCTCTGTTGCCACTAGTAAAGATGATATTTTCTGATTTTATTGTTGGTTCCCCCCCCCCCAGAATAAAGTTTTGCAAAATGAGTTAATCTTTGTCTTTACCTTCTACCTGTTAGGATAGGATATTGGGCAAAATATGTGCCAGATACATAAGTCATGGAGTGCATTACACACACACATACATACATACACGAACTTAGAATTCAAACCTGGTGTTTGTTGCCTCCGAATCTTTCCATTCCTGTGAGACTCTCATTGAGGGCATCTTCCAGCACCAAGTGTTTTCTGCATATGTAATTTTCATGCAACACACCAGAAACATCATCTGGTTCTTAGCCATGCAAACAATCGTCTGCCCCAGGGGTAGTGGGAGGACAGGGTTAGGGTCCACTGGCACATTCAGTGCCAGTCCCCAGTGAAGGGCCTCCCTGGGGGAAACTGAATTCTGCCTTCCATGGCCCGGGAGTCAGGTGGCTTTAGCACATAATAAAGGGTATCTCAAAGTCCATATTCTGGACTTTGTTCATTCTCTCAGATTCCTCCCCACCCCCAGCCTAGAGCCTGGAATACTTGCCCTGTCCAACATGTTCCCAAACCAGGTGCCTGGGAAGCTCTCAGGGCCCCCTTCCCCGGCTTACTCACCACATCCCCTGGCTTTCCTTCTCAACCACCATTGCCTCTCTATCCCCAGCATCACTTTCTTAGTTTTCTTCTGGATTTGAAGACGATGAAGGGTTAAGAGTGTGGACTCTGGAGTCCGACTTGATCGTCCACTTCTCCACCTACCTGCCCTACAAACAGGTGTGAGAAGTGGTGTGAGGAAACCCATTGTTCTGATGTTGAGTCACTCATGCGCCCCAGAGTTCCCCAAACTCCAGTCATTCCCACACCTACGCACAGCTTACTTGCACCTGTACAATGATTTATTTAATATTTCCAAAGCCATTCACTCCTTCAAACTTAAATTTATTTTTAAAGTACTGATGTTCCTCTTTTTATTGGCTGAGCCCCTGAGGGCTTACAGTACGAGATGGCGAAGAGGAGCCCTTGCTAGAGATCAGTAGAGCTGTTAGCTCTGAATAGAGACTTTCCCGAGAGTCACCTGGATGGCCTCGCGGATGGTTTTCAAGGGAATGGTTGGCTGGCGGTGATTCTGTGTTACTGCTTTCGCTTTATGTCACCAAAAATAATTCAGAATCGTTTTGGAAAACACTGGGTGTTTGTATTGTATCATCTCTCATCTTTTTAGAAATACTTCTTTTAGACCCACGACTTAGAAGATGCTTGGAAATATTTTTCTTCATGGATTATGAAAATTTGAGTGTGTGGAGATGAACAGAAGCCCACTCTGGTGATTTGAAGGCAGCCTGGTCCGGGTGGGACTACTTGGAAGAAGTTGGGAAAAGGGGGAATTGTATGTATTCTGAGCCAGAGCTCCCGTCTTCTGATGACCTAAGAGAAACCAAGGCCATGGAAAGCCTTGGGCTAAAGTGCAACATCAGAAAATAAGGACTCCGGGAGTTTCAGGCAGGGACAGAAGGTGGGTGGAAAAGAAATTTCAGCTCTGTGTTCTGAAGTAAACTTGAATTTAATTAAGATGTGTATGTAGGCTTGTTGTAAGGAAATTAAATGGTAACTTGAGCTGCAGCCTTCCACAGAAACTTGAGATTGGTGCTTGTCCAAAAATAAAGTATGCCCTCGGTGAAAGCTACGCTTTAGCACCTCAACACGTTTACTCCAGTATGTGCAACCGTGCGTTGGGGCCAATGGTCCCTTTTTACCATCTTTATGCAGAGACTGTGATAATCCAGAAGGCGTGGAACTCGGTTTCAGACAGTCAGTGGTGTACTATTTTAATCTCACTAATTGGAGCAGGTGGCCTCTATTTGAGACTGAATCTCTCGTTGGCATAGATTCTAATTTATCTGAAAATCCGAGGCCCATTCAGCAAGAGCTGTTCGGGCTGTGTATTGGCATCAGGCAAAGTGCTTGAAAGCTTCAACCATTAAAAGCACAGAAGGCTGAGAGGAAGATCGAAGAAATGGAGCTTAATGGTTTGCTGCTTTAATTCAACTCTTCACTGTTGGGTGTAGAGCTCGTCGGGAACATGGCGGAGTGAAGCCTGTCCAAGTGCTTGAGAAGGGTCCTTACAAGTATTTCTCCAGCTAAAGACAGCATCTGAGGTATCTCCTTTGAATCCATCCCACAAGATGGCGGGGCTGAGGAGGACTTCACGCAGACCTCGTGTTTTTATGGGCATTAGCACGTCTTCAGGCATGAGCTGAAGGGGTGTGTCAGAGTGACTCAGCTTACCACAGGTACTCAGCTTGAGATACTTCGAGACACCTCTAAGGAAGTTGGAGACGGTCTCCAGATCGTGAACTTCTTTAACTGGACCACTTCTTCTCTTCTCTTCTCTCTCAACAGTAACCGTGTGCTTCGCAAGATGTCTTATGAATATCGTGCTTTAAATCCTTCATCCTTCCAGAAGACAGGATCCCAATTTCTCCCTCTGACACCCAGGGTTTCTCATCTGACCTTTGTCTCCCACCCACCCTCGGCCCTCGAACTCTGGCTTCCTTAGCAGATCCCCCGGCTCCCCTCTGTGCCTGTGGGCACCTGCTCCCTCCTTTGACATGGGGGGTTGGGGGGGATGGCTGTCTTTGTTCATCTACACATGGATCCTGGTACATGGTTGGGGCTTTGTGAAAACCGTCAGAATGAGTGAATGTGGGTACGTTGGAAAATTGCACCGTCTTGAGAAGCTGGAAAAACCTATTCCATGCTTGAGTCCTATCAATGCAGATTAATCTAGTTTATTTTAAAATTGCTGTCCAGGATTCCATTTTATGGGTATTCCGTCATCTAATTATTATGAAAGGACACATTATTGCTTCTAGGGTTTGGTTTTACGGGCACTTCAGCGACTGCCCTTGGACAGGCTTCTTTTTGCACGTGGGAAGAATATGTTAGTGGGCTAAATCCTTAAAAGTGCAATCACTCTGCAAAGAGTGTATTTCAAGTTACAATGTGGCCAACGTAAATTATACCTACTCTGTCCAACCCTGGGAGGTAGGGACGCAGCAGTGAGTATATATAAACCGAGTGCGTTTTTATAACCATCCATGTATGAACAGGCTTCGACTCGTGTCTTTCTGACACTGTCTATCACAAAACTTTTTGATCCTTGCCAATCTGATAAGTGAAAACTGGTAGCTCATTTTAATAAATACTTATGATACAAATGAGGTTAATCATATTTTAAAGTCTTTGTTTTGAAATAATCAAAGTCTTTGTTTTGAAATAATCTTGGAGATGTCTGTGTTTCCCTCCCCCAGATTCTCCCAGTGGTTACGTCTTATGTAACAAAAGTGCAAAAGGTTGATCCTCATGTTCACAAAACATGTGCGTTGTGACTGTTAATATATTCTGGCCATTTATCTAGTGGGTTATTAATCTTTTAAGTTGTTTTGTAGAAGTTTTGTGCTGATTGAATAAGTTGTTTGGCATGTACATTTTCTCCAGTTCCTCATTCCCGACTGTATTTTCTACTGTCATGTGGGAAATTGCCATAGGTTAGCACCCAAACACCCCTGTTTCTCATCTCATGGTTTCCATGGGCCAGGGATCCCAGTGCAGCTTACTTGCTGCATTCTTCGTGGCGGGGTCTGGTTCACTGTTGACTGTGTGCAAACAGTCCTCCACTCAGAATTTCATTAGACTAAGTAAAAGCAAGGTGTCAGCTAGGACTGCAGTCTAGTCTGAGACTTGGAATCCCTTTCTGAAGTCACTGGTTGTTTATTATGATCTTTGCAGCTCTAAGACTGAGCCCCTCAGCCCCAGAAGCTGCCCACTATTCCTTGCTGCTTGGCTCTCTCATAATGTAGTTTGAGAGAGCCCCAACTCTTGAATTTTTTCTCTTCCTCGAGACCCTCTCATAAAGGGTTTACCTGATCGGGCTTGGCACACCCAGATCAGCCCAAGTCAACTGATTAGGAACCTTAATTATATCTGCAAAATATTTTCACCTTTGCTATATAACATAACCTAATCACGGGAGTGAAACCCTGTCGCATTCAGAAGTCTTGCTTACGCACAAGGGGAGGCTATCATACAGGGTATATACACCAGCGGGTAGGAAACTTGGGAACCGTCTTAGCAGTCTGCCTGCTACCTGCTTTGAATGATTTGCTGTGTGTGCTGAGTATGGAGCCTAGTGTGTGGCAAACACTGAATAAATAGTAACCAGACCTTGCCATGAAGAAATTTAAAAATTTTAGGGCTTACAGGATTTGTGTCATTCTTATAGTGAATCTTTGAGATTCTTTTAAACACCCAAACAGCATGTTCTTCTAATACATTTTATGATTTAATAAATTTTATCTTTGGCCCATTTTTATATAATTTAAGTAAACCCTATCCCCAGCATGGGGCTTGAACTCATGACCCTAAGTCTCATGCTGTACTGACTGAACAAGCCACGTGCCCCAATAGTTGGCCTGTTTAGAATTTGGTTCCCCTTTAGATGTCTACACAAGAATGACAGTTATACCTGTACCAATTTTCGCATTGCTAGCTGCCTCTAAAAATATACTGCTGTCTACATCTGTAGTTTTATAAATTTCTAATTTTTGTCTGGGTTTAAAAAAAAATTTTTTTTTAAACTATTGAATCAGAGGTTATGGTTTTGGTACATTTTTTTCTGGATTGTTACCCACCTCACCCCTCAAACCGGGATTTGAAGTGAACATTTTGAGAACTCTAGCTCATGCGTTTATAAACTTTCAAGTAGGCGATTCCAGTGTCCCTTACAGTAAAAAAAGGCTAAAAGGTAGAGGGGAAGAGAGGGTGAAGTTCATTGTTTTTTTTTTAATGTGCTTTCAGTTCTCTCTTTTGAATAGATGTTGCCTTTCAACAAGTTCTATTTAACATAGAATCCTGACCTTCCACATGTTTGCAGAAGCTGTTACAGGACGAAGAATGTGTACTGTTGCTTCCTAATCGGGCTTTGCTGTCTTGATCACCTGTAGTCCACTGTCCCAGCTAGGGAGGTGGAAGAGCAGGGACTCACCTAAGTCTGTGCTCTGCTGGGCAGAGCCCTCTTTCAAGCTTGCCCTCCTCTCGCTTAGGAAACATGTTTAGTGCCCTGTGCTGTCCTACTAGGACACTGATGTTGATTTGTCACTCACGTTAGGATAGTGAATACAACAGATTTTGTATTTGTAGGTTATAAGCTGTTTCTCTGTTTGGCTTGATTATCCCTATTTGTAAGTTACCCCTGTGGCTTGCAAAGGGGGTTGTTATTAACATGTGTTAATTACTGAGAGGCTCACCTGCCTTGTAATCTTTGCATTTGACACAGAGGAAGGTTAAAACTGTTGTCTGTGTCCAGAAACTAACACTTAAACATTTCGTAACCTGACCCAAGAGCATCCGAAAGGTGGAATGAATGTGCTTTTATTATGTGTGCTTTCATTTGAGAAAGGCCTCATGCTTGTAAAAACCTCCTGACTTCAGCAACTATCAAGTAGTCGTTGCTGGATGGAGGTTATGTCCTGTGCGGAGCAGTTGAAGCTGTTCGGTGAACTGGCGTGTGTTGGGTAAGCAGGCACCAAAAGTAAAGCAAGAGTCTTTTTTTCATTCTTGTCCTCTTACCACCAGGGAGCCATGAGGGCTCTTAACCCCCAATTGTTACGTTTCTAGCCCTTGGAAATGCTCCCCTGTTAGGGTGAGTGGGAGCATATTAAATTCTACCATTGAGATATTTGACTGGCACTCCGGCCACTTCAGATGATCTGAAGGCAAGACAGTTTTTTTTTACATCCTTAGGGCTCAAATTAAGCTCTTATTTATTAAAAATTTTTGTTTGTTTATTAAGTAAACTCTCCACCCAGTGAGGGGCTCGAACTCAACCACCCTCAGATCAAGAGCTGCATGCTTCCCAGACTGATCCAGACGGGTGCTCGTAATTTTTTAAAGCAAGACTTAGAGTTAAAATTTCAGCCTCGTTGCTGTTTGAGGGACAGTTTTGTAAACTGAGCCCACCGTTCCAACAAGCCTTGTTTAGAGCTTTTATTTCTTTGGGCAGATAGGAAATGAATGATGCAGTTTGGTGTTTCTGTGGCTATCTTTAAATGTTCCTGCCTCCTCAGCCTTCCTTTTTGAAACAATCTGTTGCACATAGGGGGTAATTTTAATGGTAACAGATTTGCTAAATAAGAATAATGCATATAATGTTGAAAGAGACACAAAATCCATATAGGAAGATTATTTTCTGTTTTCGGATACTTGGGACATTTCTAAAATCACATTTGTGTTGTTAGTAAATGATTCTTTGCAGTAACTGCTCCCAGGGCTCTTGGCTGGTGCAGTCAGTTAAAGCTTCCAACTCTTGGTTTCTGCTCAGATCTGATCTGCTCAGGTCTGATCTCATCAGGACCCTGAGATAGAGCCCTGTGTTCATGTCCAGCTCTGCACTCAGAGGGGAGTCTGTGATTCTCTCTGTCCCTCTCTCTCTCTTTCTCCCTCTGAACCTCCCTCCCCCCTCAGATAAATAAATCTTTAAAAAAGAAAAAAAATTAAATAATTGCTCCTTAGTTTGTCTACACAATAACCTAAAGTGAGACTGAATGTTTTTCTAGGGCCGCTAGCTTATTAAATTCTCAGTGTATTTTAATTTTCTGAAGTTTATGCTTGCTTTGGTTTAATTAAGGTTGAAGTTAATGTTCTCTGGAAGTAACTGCAGTGACATCAGATTCCGAGCTTATAAAGTAATGAAATGGTCCGTCAGAAACAGCAACTTACACCATATTTAGAAAGTAAACCAGATTTGCAGACGGGAGGATGTTCTGAGCATGCAGAAAATCCGTATCAAATCATTAGCTGCATAGTTCTGGTTAAACAGTAGACATTTATTTTTAATTACTAAATGCGTCAGACATGGAAAAGACATTTTGAAAAATATGATACCCACATACCCAAGTCCTAGATTAACAGATGGCAACATTTTGCCATGTTTGCGTCAGATTTCTGCCACTTGTTTTTAAGAAATAAATGGCCCCAGATGCAGCTCTCTGGATGCCTTCTCCCTTGCTATGCCTTCAGAAGTCTCCAAAACCTAACATATTAGGGTTTCATTCCTTTGCACGCTTTTATACATTGAATGAACTTATAAACAATATATCATTTTTTTTGTATTAAATATTTATATAAATGGCATTTCTTTTGTGACTTGCTATTTTTTTCAGCATGCTATTTAAGCTTTTAGGTGTTTGGGACTTTTAAACTTATTTAAATTATTTTAAAACTTTATTAATATTTATTTAAGTAATTTTTACACCCATCATGGGGCTTGAACTCATGACTCAGATCAAGAATTGCATGCTCTTCCAGCTGAGCCAGCCAGGTGCCCCCTAGCATGGTATTTTAAAAATTTATCATACCTCATTCCCATCTTTTTTTTTTTTTTTTTAATTGCCGTATGTGATTTCATTATATGAATAAACCAGCATGTTTGTAGCCATTCTCCTAGTGATGGACAGGTGGGCTGATTCAGAGGTCTGTATGCTCATTGGAGAGTTTCTCTGGGGAAGATGCCAAGAAGTGACATTGCTGGGGCAGAGGAGGAAGTATCTTCACCTTTACCATCTGTTCTTAAGTAGCTTTGTCAAGTCCTTGTACTTATAAGAGTGATCTGCTAAAGCCACATTTTGATGTACGTCACAGGAAATTTTCATAATGAATGCTAGATTTTCTGTGGTGCTAAATAGTATTTCAGTTTGTGTGCATTTTAATTTTGCCTGAAAGGAAATATAAAGTTATTTTGAATTTGCTGGCAGGCAGTTTTTTGCACCTTGTTAAGAATTTAGCATCTCTAATATTCAGGTCTGTAAAAGTTGGTGTGTCATTATTTTACTTATTGAGATGTAACCCCTTTAAGTGTAGGGTTATATATTGACACAGTCTTGTAACTATCATTCCAAATAAGATACAGAATATTCCCATCACCTCAGAAAATCCCCTTTTGTTCTTTTTCAGTCAATACTGTGCTCTCCCCAGCAGCCATGGGTCTGATTTCTGTTCTCATGATCTTGTCTTTTCCAGAAGGCACTATGAGTGGAATCAGATGGTGTGAATGTAGCCTTTTCGAGTGTGGCTTCTTTCACTTAGCGTAATGCTTTTAAGATTCCTCAGTGTTGCCTGTGTTATGCTTTATTCTTTTTCAGTGATAAGTAGTATCAGGATGTTTTTAGGAGTACTGAAGTATGTGAGTGTGAGCAGTGATGAAAATGACTTCAGTCCCATGCGGCTTGTGTGACTGAATTTATCTGTTTTTCTCATGTCACTCAGCATTAGGAGGAGTTTAGAGCATCAACTTCCAGTTAGAAAGTACATGAATTTGTAATCCCGTTACTTGAATGTTCTATTACCTCAGAATATTAAAAAACATGCCTGAAATTAGGGCCAATGTTCTGTGTCTTAACCTGGGACCTGTGGTTTTGTACATTTGTACTTTCCTTGTCAGGGTTCTCGGTGGTGGCAGATGACCTTTAAAAGAGATGAAAAACCACCAGTCTAATGTAAGCTCTTATTTCTGAATTAAAAACATCAGTTTATGGAAGTATATTTATTGACATGTCATTGTGTCATGCTTTTATATTAATTGGAAACGTTCACCAAATACTGGCACAGAGAACCCTTTCGTTTTATCAAGTGGCACGAACGGAGAGAATACTGGTAGAGCGAGCCTAAGTCCGCAGTTCTGCCTGCTCTGCGAGGAAGGTTTTCTAAGGCTCTCCAGAGGTTTCCACAGCCTTACTGCACTGCCTGAAACAAGGTACAGCCCCTCTTTGGCTTACCCACAGAGAATGGAGCCTCGGGCAGTAATGGACTTGTGCAGGGTCATACCACAAAGGCGGGACAAGTGTAGGACCTGAACCCAGCTTGTTCTGCATTCCGGAGCCTTTGTCCCTAACCCCTGGGCAAACTGCTTCCACACCTGAAGGGGCAGTGACCTAGACCCCCAAGTGTAGACACTTGTCAGGTGCTTTATTTTCCTTCCTCTGGCTTTTCAGAATTTTCATGGCTTTTCTTAAACATGTCTGCAATGAAATGTAGCTACCTGATGAGATTTTTTAAGATCTTTGTCCTGAGAAGGTAAATCACATCAGTGCTCTTTCTGATTTAGTCTTTGTTTTGTCCTGGATCTGGGGAAGTCTCCTGAGCACCGGCGATGGAAACCAGGAGCAGGGCTCGCTGTAGATACCCCAAGTGACACAGCCTAGAGCGCGGATCTGGAATTCTCCCCTGGCTAGTTTCTCAGACAGGGCCTATTTGAAGCAGCTCTGCTCAAACTCAGTACAGAGTATAAAGAGCAGCTGGCTGGCTGCCTTATCCCAGAGCCTCATCGCTGTCCCCACTGCTTCCCTGGGTGCCCAGCGCTACTCCAGGCCCGGAGATCAGTCAGACACGGGCACTGCTCTTGAGCAGCTGGGGCTGGGGACGGCAGTGCTGCAGGGAGCCCTGGCCTCACAGGGACCCTTCTGGGAGGAACCAATCCAGAGCCCACCCCAAGAAGTCTCTAGACCAGAAGGGGTAGGTGTCAGCAGTTCGGATTTTCTGGCCCAGACTCGCTTCTCACACCCTGCCGCAGGGCTGCTCCTGGTAGTTGTTTACAGGACCCCGCTGGCAGAGGAGGACAGATGGTACCAGTTTTGAAGGTTGCCGTTCACCTCCGATGAGCCCTTTGGTATGTATTTTGTGTGTGTGTCTAATACGCTGTCCTCGTGCAGAGGAAGCACTAAGTCCTGGGCAGGACGGAGAGCTTCGATTTGACTCAGATGGAAGAAGGATGCTGCAGGAAAGGGAGGAACTGCGATGTTCGTTGTCATGGCAACCAGCAGGTTTTTATCTGGAATGTCGCCTTTGCAACCTAAACCAGTCACCTTTTCTCTCACTGAAGGAAACTGACTGATGCAAACTCAAGAAATTACAGTGCCATGGCTCAGCGGGGTTTTCTTTGCTTCTTAGAAACAGCCTTGCAAGGACTTTAGTTCCTTCATAGAATTTCAGAGCTGAAAGGCACCCTGGTGCCTTACAGAACTTGATGAAGTCAGGTGCTCCGGGATGTCCTATTATGACGCGTCACCGCATTACCCCTCTGCCCCCCACCTGGTCTCACGCACGTGGCCAGGATTTTCACAGGAGGCTAGAATGAGGGTGAGTTTGGAGTCTGGCAGACAGACGCTCCGTGACAGGGGCTCCTCCTCAGGGGACAGTGTTCCATTTGCCATCCTTCGGACGCTTCTGCGGCTCCTCCTGGAGATGCTGCCGCGCTCGCTTCTCCTCCGCCCATCCGTCTGGAGACTCAGCAGGCACCGAGATGCTGAGCCCGCCTCACTCCTGCCTGTCCCCTGTAGGCGAGCTCCGAGTCTGCCCTTCGCAGTCCGAGGACTCCTGGGGCATTGAACCCGTATGGCTTTCTTTTAGTAGCTCTGGTGAGCTACCGTGGAGCCCGGTTATAACAGGCCACTGTAAGAAAATACCCTTTGTGGGGACAGGTGGAGCTCAGCCTGGGAACATAAGGAGTTTCTTGAACACCCGAGCAGAGTGTGTTGTGTTGTTGTTGTGTAGCACTTAGAAGGCAAAAAAATGTAAGCTGCCCTTTACTTCCCCTAATTACTTTGTCTGAGGAGTCCCTGTCACCCTGGGTGACATTGACAGTGCTGGGACCACTGGTCCTAATGGGCTTCCTTGGACAGTAACGTCAAGATGGATGGTGTCTGCGTCCCCACAGCTTGTGGCATAGGAAAGGCATCACTCAAGCACCTCCTCATGGCACTGTATTGAAGAATGAGGCGCCTTGCAAACCTCAGGTTGGCTTCTTCCCACTCCATCTGCCCAGGTGTCTCCTGTTGCCTCCCTCCCAGCAGGTCGGGAGTGTACTGTATGGAGAGCCCATTCATAAACAGCCCAGGTATGAATCGTGCTTGTAACCATTCTGCTCTCAGCCTAATTCAACAAATACGTAGCAAGCACCTACTATGTGCCAGGCATCCCAGGAACCCAAGTAAAAATCGCCCTCATCAAGCTCATATTCTGGTACAGCAAGGTAGGCGGCCCAGACCAATAAGTAAAATATACAGTGTGTTAATGGTGGTTCAGTACAGTGTTTGGATGCCAGTCACTGCAAGGGGGCTGGGGAGATCTTGGGGTGGGGGGAGAAAGAAGCAGTTGTAAATAGGAAACTCAAGGAAAGCTCTTCTCAGAGATGTCACTGAGGGAGGCCCTGAGGAAGTAGGCAGTACATTTGTCTGAGGGGAATTGCATTCCAGGGAGAGGGAACAGCAAGCAGACTCCCTGAGACAGGAACACGCCTGTGAGGCACATCAAGGAGGCAGAAGCAGAGTGAGTAAGAACACAAAGTCCAAGGGGTAGTGGGAGGCCAGTTAATGTTTTCCAAGGTTGCCTGGGCTCCTGGACTAAAGGTGGGCGCGAGCTGGTGTAGAGGGACGTGTGACAGTGACTTGGGTGGGGATGCTAGCCATGGAGGCGATGAGAAGTGGTTAGGTCTTCTGAATGCAGGCCATCGTCAAGCCCTCCTTGCGTGTGCTTAGAGCTCGGAGCGGGCAGTGCGGTACCGGCTCTCCAGAGAGGTTAGGCCTGGTTTTTAAAATTCTTACACACTGCACGAGCTCCTCTTAGACCATTTCCTCAACCCATTCGAGTCAGTGTCCTCAAGTGAAAAATAAGTATGATTCTTTCCTTAGAAGGGTGTGGAAGGCTTCTAAGACAAAGTACTGAAAGGGTCTCCCCTGACTCCCGTTCTCCTCTCCCACCTGACGTGGGTGCTCCGCCGCCCGACCTGTGCCCAAGTCTGTTGTGAGCCTTCATACTCTTGTCGCTTGTGGTCCGCTTGTCCCTTTCCCCACCAGAAAGCGGGCAGGGACTGCATCTCCTGAGCTTGGCACAGAATGCACAGGAAATGTTTGGTCGGATAGAGAGGGAAGGAAGCGAGGAAGAAAAGAATGAATTAAGAATTTCATGCATCGGTACTACTGTATTATTTGAGTTTATACGCTTCCAACAGATAAGAGGACTGCCTTTTCTGAGTTCATTGTTTACAGACATCACATGAGGAGTTTAAGGCACTGGCTACATTTGTTATTTAAATAAGTCTAATTAGGAAGATGTGTACACTTGTTTTCATATTTTAAAATTTATCTTTTCCTTGCTCTTGGCTTATAGAGCAGTGTTTGTTCAGAAATACTAATTGGTGTTTTTACTTAGGTGCTCTTTAAGAATGAAGATTTCATTAGCAGATTTCCTCAACAGTCTAAGGAAATTTTCCCTGAACATTTTATTATGAAAACTTTGAAATGAATAAAAAATACAAAGTAACAATCTACGTTAACACTCTCAATATACAGATAATCGAAATCTCTACAGGCAGGTTTCCTTTTGCATTTGGAATGCTTCTCTTACCTGTTATGATGTGAAAAGGCTCAGTCCATTAACTCTCCTGTTAGAAAAATTCTGTATGACCCCATGACCCTTCTCTCACTGTGAGACCCTTTGACCTTCATCTGGAAATGCTGCATCATTTACATTTAAAGTTAGGGTTATGGGTTGAATTGTGTCCCCTCAAAAAGATATGTTGAAGTCTGTGATATTGTGATTTACAGTAAGAAATACAGTAGACCCTTGAACAGTGTAGGGTTGGGGGACTGACACTCCCCTTACCACAGTGGAAAATCCACTGTGTAACTTTGGTCCTCTCCAACCCCAAAATAATTCCAGGTACCCTACTGTTCACAGGAAGCCTTACTGATAACCTAAACAGTCGATTCACATATTTTTTTAGGTTATATGCATCACATATTGTAGTCTTCCAATAAAGCAAGTTGGGGAAAAGAAAATGCTGCTAAGAAAACCATGAGGAAGAGAAAACATAATTACGGTACCGTACTATAAAAAATCTAATATAAATGGGGTTGAGTCCTTCCAACTCCTGTTGTTCAAGGGTCAACTGTATATATTTGGTCTTTGTTTCCATCTCTGACACAAAGCTCCTAAAACCTTTGGAATTTCCTAAGTGATTATAATGATAAAAGTGAAATGCTGTCTTTTGTGATTTAAAGAAAGCCCCTTTCAAACGAGGTGCAGTTTGCTAATTAGGCGACTTTCGGGAAGCCCCTAAGGATGGGGCCTGTTGCCAGGGGAACTAGCCTTGTTGAGATTGAAATTCTCCGTCCCACCTTCCACCTCTGGGGAGGGGAAAGCGGCTGGAGGTTGACGGAACCACCAGTGGTCAGTGGGTTAATCTAGCAGGGCTTCATGACAAAGCCTCCAGAAAAACCTGAGAGGCTGGGGTGCGGAGAGCTTCCGGGTTGGTGAACACTTGGAGATGCGGGGAGAGCGGCTCTGAGAGCGGGCACGGAACCCCTGCGTCCCTTCCCTCGACCTTGCCCTGTGCTTCTCTTCCTTTTGGCTCTTCCTGAGTTCTGTCCTTTTCTAATAAACTGGTACGAGGGGAAATGTCTTCATGAGTCTGTGAGCCACTCTAGAAAACGGACGGAACCCGGGGAGAGGGTCAGTTTGTAGCCAGTGCGTGAGAATCGCAGGTAACAACCAGTGGACTCGTCGTACTGATGCCTTCAGTGTGAGCCGATGCCGTCTGCAGGCGGATAGCGTCAGAGTCGAGTCGTAGGCTGCCCAGCTGGTGTTGGAGGACTGTGGGATGACCAGCAGTGTGGTGGTACGGTGAGAGAAGACACAGGAGTGACTTTGCCTTTTACCTCAAAATAGGACCTTGCTGGGGTGGGGGCTTTAAAGAAGGAACCAAGTCAAAAGGAGGTCATCAAGATGGGCTGTGACCCAGTGTGCCGGGATTTGGAGAGAGGCGTGCACAGAAGAGAGATGATGTGACGACCCATGGCGGAGTGCCTTCCGTGTGAGGGCTGACTGAAGCTTGGTGTGATTTATCTGCAGGTGGAGGAATGCCTGATGAGGCTTGCAGAAGCTGGGAGACAGGCCTGGAGTGGTCCCTTCCCTAGCACCTTCAGAGGGAGCCTGGTTTTGCTGACCACTTGATTTCAGGCTTCCAGAACCGAGACAATAAATTTCTGTTGTTTTAAGCCACCCAATTTGTGGTGCAGTCCCAGGAAACTGAGAGTCAGCCATTGAGTTTCCTGCTGACTAAAGAAGTTCTAATACCTGGGCCCAGAGTGAGTAGAAGCACAGACGGTCTTGAAATCTCAGGATAGTACTTGGTTAGCAGCTGGTTATCTCTATGCTCTCCCAATACGGTTACATTAATATTCTTTGCCATCCAAGTAAATACATCATTTAAAATTGTTCGTAGCAAACCCGTAGAAGTTCCAAGAATATGCCTGTGGAGGCAGTTTGAAAACCCCTGGTGCAGGAGGAAGAGAAACAGCCCAGACTTTGGTTCTGAGTTCAAATTGTCTCTCTGCTTCTTGGCCACCCACATAGTCTTTGAGTCTTCCACACCCACAGAATGAGAACTGCCTACCTACCCTGTGGACTGTGGGCTTAAGAACTAGAGGGCATGAACATGGTCTAGCATCAAGACTTACATATATAGCAGGAGCTCAGAAATCGGTTGAGGAATGGAAACACAGGGGTAAAGGGGAGAGTCAGACAAGGAATGCTTGGGGAGATTCCACTAGAGTAGGTGGCCTGACCCCCCCCCTAGTTTGAACACGGAGAGGTGTTTGTACAAATGGTTTTTCCACCTTGAAGGGGCTAGGAGAGGACTCCCGGTTCAGGCATGAGTCTTGTTTCCTAAACGAGGCACAGAGACCCCCAGAGACAAGTGACTTGTCTGAGGTCAGGCAGTCTCATGGCTTGGGCTGTTTTCTTATTTAATAAGGCAACCAAAAACAAAACAAAAAACTGGTTGTGTTGGTTCCCCCCCTTTTTTTTCTTTTAAATAACAGCTTTATTGAGATAAAATGCACAAGTCACTCATTTAAAAGTGTTTGAGTTCTTGGGTTTTAGTATATCTGCCGAGTTTGCAGTCACTGCAGTCCATTTCTGAACACTCTGGTCACCCCCAAAACAAACTCCAGACCCATTTAGCCATCACTCTCCATTTCCTCCCTCCAAACCCCCAGGCCACACTGGCCCCTAATTTACTTCCTGTTCCTCTGGATTTGCCTGTCCTGGACACTTTGCGTAAATGGAATCAGATGTATGTGGTCTTTTGTGCCTGGCTTCTTTCAGTCAGCTGGAGGTTTCCAAGATTCGTCTGTGTTGTAGCCTGTCAGCACTTCAGCCCGAGAACCTTCCACAGCACTGCCCTCCGGCATTTTGTCCTGTTCAGCATCTGACGCCCATTTGGGATGGTTGTTGCTGGTTTAGGGCTCTTAGGGTCACTCTGTTTCCCTCAACATCCGCATACAAGTGTCTGGGGGGTTTACGCTTTCTTTTGTCTTGGGTCGAAGCCAAGTTGTAGAATTGCTGGCTCTCCTGGGAGCTCTTGTGCTCCACTTTTGGGAGTCTGCCCAGGGGGTGTTTCCCAGGGGGTGTCTCCCAGGGGGTGCACAGGTCTGTGTTCCCACCGGGCTCTCCCTGAGCACCTTTTCCCCACCCCCCGCACCCCCGCCTTGCACTTCCCCTCCCCCCCACTCTGCACTCCCCCACTCCCACTGTGCTCCCACCCCAGTCCGGACACATTCCCATGGTGCCCCCACTGGCAGTGGGCGAGCACTCGAGTTTCTCTGCCTCTCGACCAGTGCTTACTACCGTCTTCTGACTATGGCCCTCCTGGCTGGTGTGAAGTGGCATCTCTTTGTGGTCTTGGTTTCGAAATTACTTTTAATGGAAGTAGTTGTATTTATTATATGATGAAATAAGTGGATATCTCTAGCCGAAAAAGGTGGTGTGATTAATAATATAGCTTCTGAATTCATTTCCATGCTTTTATAGATCCCTTCTTTAAGTCTCTCTCGCTCACTCTTTTTTTTTTTTTTTAAGTAAGCTCTCCACCCAGCGTGGCGCTTGAACTCATGGCCCTGAGGTCAAGAATCCTGTGCTCTTCCCAACCAAGCCAGCCAGCATCCCCCAACCCCCATATTCCTTCTTACTAGTCATTTTCAGAAGCCAGTTCTCCCAGACCCGTGTTGGGTAGAATAACTTCTTGAATTTGCATGAGGTGGCTTTTACTTCCAACACTGAAATTGCACAAGACAAGGCACCTGGAGCTTCTGAGCTCCCCCCCCACCCCCGCAGAGTCCACGGCTGGAGGGCCTCGTCAACAGCCAGTCTCCTGAGGGCTGGTGGTAGTGTCTGCCCCTTGTCATCTCATCTAGAAGCCAGGGCGTTTACTCAGGATTCTCCCAAGGGCTGGCTGCTGCCGGGCAGATATGGTGCTCATTCCAACCAAATGGGTACGGCCCGAACCGGCCCCGTGGGCTGTGCACGTTGACTCCAGGCCCTCTTCACAGACAGGCTTTACAAGCTGCACGTTCTGTCTTCAAGAACAAGAAGCTGAACAGAACGCATAGCACCTGTGAGGCCAGACACACATGTTGGTCAAATGAATGAATAGCATTGGCTTTGGAAGGCAGACCTCGTTCTAGCACAGCAGCTTGAGCAAGCTCTTAAGCTCAGAGAGCCATGGTACTTTATCTCTAGGAGAGAGATGCGGAAGTGCCTCTGTTGCCGGCGTCCCGCAATGACAGGGAAGTGCCCAGCCCGTGGTCAGCAGTCCGCACAGGTTCATTCTCTCTGCTTCAGTCCCTCTGCTAGGCTCTCCAGGTTTAGTCCAGTTCCAGACAAGACAGAACACAGAGTCGGTTGTACCATTTGGCTTATCTTTTCTTTACAGAGAGATAGTGAGCTTTTTGGCAAAAATTAAGTATTGGTGGAAATGAATATTGCAGTTTGGTAGCTGCTGATTGACATATGTTTGCTAAACGACTACTCAAATCTGAGGAAGCTTGCCTCGAGTTAAAAAAAAAAAAAAAGAAGAAGAAGAAGAAATCCCAGGAACAGCTTTACCCTCTTTGCCAGGTACTTATTTATAAAATTGTCTTCTGTGGAATGTCCTAGCTGAAAATTTTTTATAAAACACTAGCTTGCTCTGTCTCCAGAGTTCAAGTTAGCCTGCATGAAAGCTTAAACTTCAATGGATGTAAAAGGCTTAGGTCCTTTTTTGGAGCCTCTTTGCCTTGGATTTTTCTTTTCTTTCTTTCTTTCTTTCTTTTTTTTTTTTTTTTTTAAAGAAAGGGCTGTTCTTTTGGTCACTGGCTCTTTTTTTAGACTCGCAGGGAAGTCATAGTAACAGGCTCCATGTCTGATTGGGTTCCATGGCAACAAGGGTTGTGACTTTATTAGAGAAGAGTCGAGCATGCCAAGAAAGATAAAAATCGGAGTATGGAAAATGTCCGACCAGAAGAATGTGTTTTTTGGATAGCGTGCCCTGGAACAGAACAGTTTGCCAAGTTGGCACCGTTACAGTCTCCGTTACAAATTTGAATCCCACTGGGTTATCATTAGGTCATAGGGAGCAGTACTTGTTTCCAGAAGAGCTGCCTGCATCTTTGCTTTTATTATCTCATTCATTCATTCATTCACCCTTTTCTTATACCTTGGTATATTAAAAAAGAAATCAAAACAGCAACGGTAAGAACCTAAGCGGAGATGGTTCTGATTTCAAAGGTAGAAAAGAAATTTAGCTCATTCTTTGTGGCACTGATTACAGCTGTAAATTGTGAGACCGCGTGGGAGGACCAATTAGAGGCAATTATAACTCGATGGAACTCCCCCTGAATTAAAACTTGCTGTGTGCATTCCAAGCTGGGGGTTTTGTTTCCCTTGCCTGTTCCTCGTTGATGCGTGTAGAGATACCGGTTCCAGGATGAGGTTGCAGTCTCTGTAAGAGACCCTCTTCTCTCTCCCACAGCAAGGTGCAAGCTGATACTCTAACCCGAAGTGTGATAGAGTCCTTTTTGCCAAAGGTTCTAATATTTGGAGAAGAAATAGGGAGACTTTCAAATTCTCCTCGCCTGGTTATAAACGTGTAGGGCTGTCTTTACTTTTCTATCAGATGGGACTTTTTTTTTTCTTTTAAAGATTTTATTTATTTATTTGACAGAGAGAGATCACAAGTAGGCAGAGAGGCAGAGAGAGTGGGGGAAGCAGGCTCCCTGATGAGCAGAAAGCCCGATGCGGGGCTCGATCCCAGGACCCTGAGATCATGACCTGAGCCGAAGGTAGAGGCTTAACCCACTGAGCCACCCAGGCACCCCTGGTTTTTTTTTTGTTTGTTTTGTTTTGTTTTGTTTTTAATTTCTCCTCATCCTGATACTGAAAGTGGAAAAATTCCCAGGGCCAGATAGATGTTCTGACATGCCCTGTGGGTTCAGACTTCATTAGTGACTTACCTGCAGCCTCATGGTGATGAATCAGAAACCGCGCAGGTACTCATGATAAACATTAGTAAGTTCCGTTGGTGTAAGAGGAAAGATGACCTCGCCAGGTTTTCGGTGTCCCAGCTAATCAGGTATTCAGGCTCTTGGGGAAATTATTTAACTTTTTTGGACCGTGGTTTCTTGATATTAAAACGAGTTTGACCTGAATTGGTGTGTCCCAAACCTCCCCATTTATGAGTAACCTGGGGCGCTGCTTTCACACACGAAACCTCTGTTAGAGACTTTGCTTCACTGAGTCTGGGGTGGGGCTGGGATAGCAGGGGCCTGAGATGATCTTACAGTGGGATGTTCACGAAATACCAGACTAGCTCAGTGGTTATGAAGCTTCACTGGGGCATAAGAACGGGGCGGAGCTGGGAGGGAGAAAGGAGGCGGTTTAATGCACCTGGGCTGGTTCGGACCCCGCACCGTGGTCCAGGTCAGGAATCAGGTGGTTGCCGCCATCACTTGGAAAACACTGGTCTGCGTCATTTGAACTCCCTCCCAGCCCCCAAAATGGCTCTTATGCATTACTGCCTCTGTCAGCCACAGATGAGCCAGAAGAGTTGGGTTGATGGCAGGGCCCGGAGGGTTCTGCATACACTCAGTGCTGCTCCAAACACCGTATCACTTTTTTTTAAAAGCTATTTGTTTGGGACGCCTGGGTGGCTCAGTGGATTAAGCCTCTGCCTTCGGCCCTGGTCATGATCTCAGGGTCCTGGGATCAAGCCCTGCATCGGGCTCTCTGCTTGGCAAGGGAGCCTGCTTCTCCCTCTCTCTGCCTGCCTCTCTGCCTACTTGTGATCTCTGCCTGTCAAATAAATAAATAAAATCTTTTTTTAAAAAAAGTTATTTGTTTTAGGGGTGTCTGGGTGGCTCAGTCGGTTAAGTGTCCTACTACTGATTTTGGCTCAGGTCATGATCTCAGGGTCGTGAGATTGAGCCCCGCATTGTGCTCTGCGCTGAGCAAGAAGCCTGTTTGAAGTTAGTTTTCTCTCTCTCTCTCTCCTTCTCTCTCTGCCCCTCGTCGCTCACACACCCAAAATAAATAAATAAATAATCAGTAGTGAACACCTCTATTCACAGAATTTTCTACTCTATGCTATGTTTCCTTTGGATAAGACATGGTGTTTGCTAAGCGTAGTTACTTCCCACATGCATGGCACAGTACCAGCAACATAGGACTTACCTGGGGAGCTTGTGCAAAATGCAGAGATTGGACTCCCAGACCCAAAGATTCAGTAAGTCCTATAAAGGGCCTGGGCATTACTCTTCCTTTTATTCTTTCTTTCTTTTTTTTTTTTTTTAATTTGAGGGTATGTCTTTATTTCTTTTTAAGGTTTGACATAAGTGGGCTTCTCTCTTCCTAATCTCACTCCATTTTCCAGAGTAAAACTGATTTTAAGTGTAAACACATGTTTAGCACAAGATCCATAGTTTAATCAAGCCATTTAGATTATAGAAGAGTCTATAACACATAGAGGAGGTGCTTGAGGAAAAAACAAACTCATCTTCTGAGATGAAGAGTTCTTGTGGTTGAGTGATGAAATTAGCTGTTGGAGCAAACACATTTTATTGTGTGTCTGCTCTCTTGAGTTTCTGTTTGTGCCTTGTTTGTTCTATTTCCTGTTTAACAAAGATTGAATAATACTGTTAAATGAAGAATGTAGTAGAGCTTTAAGCCTAAATTACAAAGGTTTGCTCCCCACTCCTCCATTAACCAGCTAATTTAGAGTGCAAGTTTATAGGAAAAAATCCCATAAAGGACATAAGGTGGAAAATGTTCTAACTTATAATCTTTATACCCAGAGATAAGAACCATTGTTTCTTACATATCCTTTACAGAAATGTTTTCTGCACAAAATGTATCCTTTATTTATTTAACCAATCTCCTATTGATACACAATTTCTTTCTAGGATGATTTTTTTCCCCGTATTTATTTGCTTTGTTATACTCTACTAAATATTTTTGTACATCTTTTTTCCTGTAACCATATGTGGTTAAATTTCTAAAAGCGGCGTTGTTGGGTCAAGGGGTATGCGTCTTTTTAAATACAGAAAGATGGGAACAGAATGTCTTGCCAAAGTTTTACCAATTTAACTGGTGAAATCTTCTATTTTCAAAAGACTTTCCTGGCCCAGTTTGTTCTGCTGCTGCAGGTGAGCAGCTGACTATCCTCATCTACTTAACGTGAAACCTGAGACTTATTACCTCAGGGCTGCTGGTCGGAGGAATTAATAAAGAGATTTCATAAAAAAGAATTTAAAAGGTATCTAAGGAAGGGAGGGAGGGAGAAGAGAATAGAGAAGGAGCTTAGTAAAGCAAGTAAGTAACCCTGAATTTGCCAGTAGAATTCTTTGGGTCAGATGAAGTCACAGAACCTGAATTGGGTTCAGAAGAAAGGAAGACAGTCTTGGAGCATGCTTGTGAGAAACTGAGGCCCTAGATTACAGTTCCCTGGGTATGAACAGCTCTCTCGGTGGATGGAGTAGGACAGTTCTGAGCGAGACATCGCGGTGATGAGATGCTCTTCGTTATTCGTAACCTCTTATGCCTTCATGGTCTAGTTAGGGGTGTGTGTGTGTTTCAAAGTAATGTTTAAATTGAAAGAATTACTTCTCAGACGTCTTCTGACCCACACTGCGTGCATCTTCTAGCATCCGAGAGGTAACAGTACGGATCAGGAGCTATGTGCTCTGGGGATGCTGCTGTTGCCCCAGATGCCGGATGCCAGCTGATCTGGCTGTCCACCTGCCTCTACTTGCTGCCTCCTACTGGCAGCAAGATGGGAGAGGATCTTTGACATACACAGAAAATGAGGTGAATCTATTCAGAGTCTGGGAAGTTCAGGTCTATTCAAGAGAGCAGTAGGAGGTATTCTGGGTCTGTAGGTCAGTGAGAGTTGAAATCTTAGAGGCTGGCTAAGAGGGATGGCCAGGTATATTGTGAGTTATTTATTTATTTTTAAGAATTTATTTATTTATTTGACAGATAGCAAGAGAGAACACAAGCAGGGGGAGCGGGTGGGGGAGAAGCAGGCTCCCCACTGCGGGGCTCGATCACAGGATCCTGGGATCATGACCTGAGCCGAAGGCAGATGCCTTCATGACTGAGACACGCAGGTGCCCTATATTGTAAGTTTAAGGGGAGCCATCCAGAGTCCACACAGTCTGGGAGCAGCAAGAACCTCAGGTTAGATTTGGCCTGTTGAGGAGTGGGCACTTGCTCTGTCCCATCACTCAGGGACCAGAGTGCCCTCTCAAACTGGTCATGCTTGAGCCAGGCCACATGCGGTCAGGTGGAAGACAGGAATCAAACAGGTTCTGAAAACAATAGTCTGAATTGAGTCATTCCCTGTGTTTAATCAAAATTAGTAAATGAGCCAGCTACTAGAGAGCTGGGAGGTGGTTGTCACATGTCCCTGCTGAGCAGGGAGCCTGATGCAAGACTTGATCCCAGGACCCTGAGATCATGACCTGAGCCGAAGGCAGATGCTTAACCAGCTGAGCCACAGAGGCTCCGCAGCCTGATTTTTTTCATGTGACTTAAGGCAATTCAAATATTTGCAAATCTGTTCATGCAAGGGAGGTCAAAAGGGATTTAAAGATAAATGACTGACAGCAGGAAAGCTTGTAATCTGTTGCAGGGTTATAACGTGAAGCAATAGATGTTCATAATATATGATCACAGAAGGGCAGGAAAAAATATGAAATATCTTGTGTCTGGTATGACAGCAGGTCCTTCTTTGATTTTTCTAGGAGGAATTTCCTCAGATGAGATCAGAGTCCCCAAAAGATTTATTTGCCCAAAGTCATATAGAAATCAGATCTGCCTTACCTTTCAAGTCCCTTTATAGCCTCCTCAGTAAGTTGCCCCCAGGCACTGTCGTCCTGGGCTCCGGTTTTCAGCCCCTTCCTCCCTTGGGGCTCATCTGGACACCTGTAGTTCCTTGGACGTCCCACAGGAACCCCAAATCCATCCCCATCTGAAGCAGAATCCTACTCTACTCCCATGTCCTACTCCTGCCTCTCCCCAGTTTTCGGTCTTGTGAATGATCTTATCGGCCACCATTAGGAATGAAAGGGACATGGGGCTTTCCTTGACTCTCCCTTATAATCCCCACATCCAGTTCGGGGCACATCTTTTTGATGCTGCCTCCTCGGTGTCCCTTGAGGGCACTCTCCTTCCCAGTACTGCCCTGTCCGGCATCCGCAAACTCTCGCCCTAGAGTCAGTCCTACAGCAGGCGCCAGTGTATTCCGCCTGACGGCTCCCTCACAGGGACTGGTCTGACCCCAGGATCTGGGCATCCTAATCCCATTAGCAGCTGCCACGCGTGGCCTGTGGGGTGAAATGCAGACCCCCTAGCACGATTGCGCGGGAACCCTCCAGTTCTGATCCCCGTCATCGGCCGCTCAGTTCTGCCTTCCTCACCTGGCGTTGAGTCCCCCGGGTCCTCATCTGCTATCCGGCTGACCAGTTCAGAACTTGCTTTACCTGAAGCACCTTCTGAGTGACAAGTCTCTTCCTGCCTGGTCTCATTCTCATCCCTTCCCCCCAGCCCTCCTCCCTGCCCCCGGGGCTGGACTCCAGGCTGTCCTGTCCTCAGAGGTTGCCATTGTTTCTCTGGCTGTGCCCCCTTGCGACACCAGCACGCCTCGCTGTGCCTGACACTCCAAGGCACCAGGGAGTGTCTGCCTTGTGAATGAGGCCACAGAGCAAAGAGTCTCCCAACTCGTCTCACTTCTGAGCTGATGCCTTTCCCGAGGCGTTGGGACCATTTCCCACTCGCTCTGCCATCATTCATGTTGGTGTTTCCCATGCTCCGTTCACTGCTCTGCCCGGACTCTGCCTGACCAAAGTTTGTTGAGTCGAGCCCATTTCCTCATCAGCAAACCAGGAGTGCCAGACTGAGTGTCATCTGGGGTCCCCCGGCCATCCCAGAGTTGCGGGATAACAGGCCTCCCTTCCAATCTGCCCCCCCCCCATAGAGAGCGTCTCGTGGCAGCAGAGAGAGCCCATTGGGGCAGCGCCGGGTCCCACACGGTGTCTGATGGCCGGCCGCTGTGCTGCTCACGGTGCAGGGCGTGGAGAGTCTCGGAGGCAAACACGGGAATGCCCAGAGATACGCAGGCGGTATCTCCTGAGTCTGGGCTGAGTCACAGGGTAGGCGCTGTCGAAAGAGGCAGCCTGCCCGCCCTGCAGCCTCAGATGCCTCTCGGGCAGGAAGGCGCGCTGGTCGCTGTCCGGGTCTGCCCTCTTGCCTGTTGTGCGGTTTTGGTAAGTCTCTTCACCCACTCTCCCCTTTCAGCCGCGTATGTAACTATGTGTTGTAGAGCTTTGTGGTCATTCAGAGTTGATGAGGTGCTTAAGAGAAATATAGATTATTTTTGTGCTTGCCCCAAATCCTCCCTCATCGCCCCATGGGTTTCTAGGTATTTAAATGGCCTAAACTCCTGAACCACCAAAGCTTGTCATGCTGGGTCCTTTAAAAATGTCCATGCCGCTTGTGGGATTTAAGAGGTGAGCAAATACTTGGGTTGGAGCGGTGCCAGCTCCTGGCTGGAAACCGAGCTGGCTCTCTGCCCGCTTCCCAGACACCGGGGAGGTAATCCCGGAGCTAAACAGGCGGAAGTGGGTCTGACCTTGTACTCTAACCCTGAGTCCTCTCACAAGTGGATCTCCTTGAAACCTCCCTTTCCTGGAAACTTGGGACTGAGTAAAAGAAACTGTGTGGGACAGTGTCAGCCACTGTCTCTCCACCGTGAGGAGGACGGGCGTGGTGGCTGCCCCCCAGCCACGGCAGGGCTGGGAGAGGAAGCAGCAGTGGGGGAAGTGGACATCTGTACCACCCAGGGCCCCTCTTGCTGTCCAGGGACACCGCCCCGTGGTGATGGAGGCAGGGCTCCCCGCGGGGTTCTGTTTTGCCCTGCCCCTGGGAGCTGCCTGATCTCCTGGGAATGTCTGTTCAGTTTGTGACTCTGTGTGTGTGTGTGCATGCGCGTGCCTGTGCCATGGACTGTTTCTGTGCATCGGTACAAAACACATACAGTCTTTCTTCTATTTCCTGGACCTGACAATACTTGAACTTATTTATTCAAGTAATTTGTTTCCAATACGTTTGGCATCAGAGGTTGATCTAGAATGTTGTAAAGGTGGGCTTACTGTTGGTAATGACGCCCGTTCTTTAGAAACATATTATTGAGGATGGAAGAGAGGTATGGCAAATGGGAAGAATTTTCTGGTTATCATTGGATTTTTTGCATCTTGGAGATTAAATTTCTGTTACTTAAAAAAAAAAAAAAAAAAAAAAAAAGCAAAAATGGAGGGCCTGTTGTTCTAACAATAAACCGTCTTAGGAGCCTCCCAGCATTGTGAGCGCTGCAGTTGTATACCGTTTGGGTTGGAATGAAAGGGGAAAATTGCTTCCCAAACCACCGGAGAACTGCTTATAAAACTACCACTGCCTTCGGTGAGGGACTCTTCAGAAGGAAGGGGTATTTTCTTGCTGCTGGTCGACAAGACTTTTCTGGGAGAAGCCTTCTCAATGTGGACAGGCCCTTCCCAGCTCTTCTGCCTCCCAGTTCCCATCCTGCAGCTGGGCCAGGAGGAGTGGGTTCCTCCAGTGCAAACGAGGGTGGTTTGCAGGCTGCCTGGGGGCTCATCTGTAGGATGAGGAAAACTGGGGTCTCTCACTGTTTTGACTACATCCTTTACCGCTGCTGGATGTGACCCAGAAAGGCCAAGTCAGGCCCCACTGGAGTAGCCCAGAGGCCTTTAAGTCCCAGATCACAAGTTAAGTCGGGTCCTCAGATTTAGACTTTAACCAAGAATGAAGTACAGAGCCAGACAGACCAGTGGGATTAAAAGATAGATGTTACTCATCATGTAATTTAAACATACGTACACACAGAGTTTATTATACTGTGGATCTTATTCTATGGTGTTTATTTTTAAATGTTTATAAATTGTAAAATGCTATACCCAAAAGATATTTCATTTAAAAAAATAACATGAGGGGTGCCTGGGTGGCTCAGCGGGTTAAAGCCTCTTCCTTCGGCTCAGGTCATGATCCCAGGGTCCTGGGATCAAGTCCCACATCGGGATCTCTGCTCAGCAGGGAGCCTGCTTCCCTTCCTCCCTCTCTGCCTGCCTCTCTGCCTACTTGTGATCTCTGTCTGTCAAATAAATAAAATCTTTAAAAATAAATAAATTAATTAAAATAACATCTAAATAAGCACCTAAAACTCTGGGCAAGAAATTGAACTTGACCCTATGACTTTTTCCCTGATTGCATGTCCCTCCATCACAAGCCTCCCCTCCTCCAAGAAGTCATTCTGTCTTAAGGTGTGTGTTAACCATTCCCTTGCTTTTGCTTTGTCATTTTACCACCTGTGTGTTTGTACTCAAATAGGAGTTTGCCTGCGTTTGATCTTTAGAAAGAGGAATTCGTACTTCATGTGGTTTTCTTTGACTCCTTTGTTTAGAAAAGATTTACGTTTTAATTCTTGTAGCTATGGTTCCTCTCATTCCACTGTACAAAAGCACCCAGCATATATATGCATATATATATATATATATTCTATTGCCTCTAGACCTTTGGGTTATTTCTGGGTTGCGGTGGTGGTTTTCTGTTGTGAACCTTGCTGCTATGAATGTGTTTAATACACTTCTTTAACATGGGCACTTGTTCCTAGAAATGGAATTTCTGGGTCTCTAGGTGTATGCCAAATGATTTTTAGTGTTTTGAGAATTTGTAAACATTTAAAAAATATCTTGTAATCTGATTTCAGCATTGCTTTGTTTAAATTCTGGAACCCTCAAAAAATGTTTTTACACTGAAGTAGTCATATCCTTTTTGTATCCCAAGAAACTTTAACCTTGAAGAGATGGGCCTTCTCAAAGGGTAAACCCAGACTTTAAAATCTGAGAATTACAAATACAAGAGTCTGGCCCTTAGGATACACGTGCTCTGTGCACAATCACCAGATAGTCTTTCTGTAAGACTCTCTTTGACTTATCATCCTGAATACTTAGGCCACTTAGTTTGCTATTTTTTTTTTAAAATTTTTTTTATTTATTTGACAGAGAGAGATCACAAGTAGGCAGAGAGGCAGGCAGAGAGAGAGAGAGAGAGAGGAGGAAGCAGGCTCCCTGCCGAGCAGAGAGCCTGATGTGGGACTCTATCCCAGGACCCTGAGATCATGACCTGAGCCGAAAGCAGAGGCTTAACCCACTGAGCCACCCAGGCACCCCTAGTTTGCTATTTTTAAAAAATATATATATTATTTGCTATTATTACTAAAGTTATAGGGCCTAAGAGGGGACAAGGAAGTATCTGGAGTGTGCTAATGAAATTTTAAAGGTATTTGCATATTAGTCTCACTTGGAGGGTATAAGCACCAGGAACTTTGTTAAAGATCTGAAAATAACAAAATGAGTAAAAACAAACTCTACCAAAAAAGAATATAAAACAGAATGTATTTCTGCCCCCAGATTCCCAACCCTGTTCTCCAGAGGTAACTACCTTTCACAGTTCCTGAGATATCCTTCTGGAAATTTCCATATGAGTAGAGTACACTTTATTTATATAAACCCCAACACTGTCCCTCTCTTAAAGCACAAGTGAGTGTGTGTAGACATAGCAATGCATCTTGCTTTCCTGCCTTAACAGTTCAGCTTGGACAGCTTTCCATGGGGGCCCATTCACATTCACTTCCCTGTTAGCAGTTGCATTGTTTTCCATTGTACTAGAATTTTCTTAGGTGGTTCCCCATGATAGGAATCTATGTTGGTTCTAAAACAGGAAATAGATGATGGCGGTCGTGGTGATGCAAGGAAAGTGACCTGTTAGGAGCAGCAAAGAATAGGAAAAAGAGGCAAAGACCTGTAAATATTGGATATCACTTCTGTTCTTTAAATCTCTTGGATTTTTTTTTTTTTTTTTTTTTTTTTTTTCTTACCTATTATCATCCTTTGGAGAACTGTATGGAAACTCGAAAGGGCTAGGTTCTTTCCCCCATGCCCTTCCTTCCTTGTGGTCATGGTGGTGGAAGAGGTTGTTTCCGAGGGAAAGGAATGTATTTACAAGTTACTGCCTGAAGGACTGGGGGACTCCAGCAATGTTCCCCCCACCCCCCAGCTGTAGTGCAGTCAGCACCCTATGGTAACGGGAGGGCTATACCCAATTAGCAAACATTTTTAAAAGATTTTTCTTATTTTTTAGAGAGTGTGCAAGCAGGGGGAGGGGCTTAAGGAGGGAGAGAAACTGAAGCAGACTCTACGCTGAGTGCAGAGCCTGATGAGGGGCTCAACTGAATTGAAAGACCTGTATATCATGACCCGAGCCAAAACCAAGAGTCTGACTTTCATTGGACTGAGCCACCCAGGTGCCCCCTGATGAGCCAGCTTTGCTTATGATAATTCATCTCTTCGGACACTGAGGGGTCTCACTGTACATAACTTATCATTGCATTAATCTTTCTCTAGCAGTTTGTTTGCAAATAGTAGCTTGCCTATGCAAACACCGTTTCTTTCCATTTCTCCCTGGCTGGCTGAGCCAGCTCCTGAGATAAAGGCTGGAAGCGTCAGATCCTGCTTCCACAGACTGCTTGCAACTCGTGCATGGATAGATGACTCAGTCCTGACCAAAGGGACCTAAGGGGAAATCTGCTGGAAAGTTTCTGGAAAATGTTTCCTCCCTAATAAAATGTGAAAGAAAAAGCAGTAAACTTGTTTGCCACCAGAAATTGTCTACATGTGATTCTTAGAACAACAGTATCTCCTTCACCTCTGTGAGAGAATAGGCAGACGTCCTAGGGGTAGTGGAAGGAAAAAAGGGAAAGAGCCTGGGTCTTTGATAACATATTCAAGCTGCCAAAATTAGCCCTTTCATCTGATCTTTTCAGTTTGTGAGCTCAGAAGGGCCCTTATTATTGAACTTCTTTTGTTCAGTTAGTGAAATTATCATCCCTGATAGGGATTTCACCCATTGGAAATAATATCAAAGTACAAGACAACTGAGTGCCTACTATGTTCAAAGGACATTGTGAGGCTCCAGGACTGCAAAAAAGGGGGGAGGGGTAGAATAAGTTATAATATGAGGTGATGAGGGAAGTCAATGCTGCTGGGAGGAACCCAGAGCAGCAGGAGTTCTGAGAGAGCCCTGATGCTTAGATTGGAGGTGACAGGAAGCGACTTTGTGTGGAAAGGTTAACATGAGCCAGATGGAGGGAACCCCATGGTTTTGGTAGATAAAAAGTTGGGGATGGCAGTCGAGGAAGCCTGAGGGTTTAGAACAAACACAGGCTGTGGCCTCAGACCTAAGCTGGCACTCTAGCTCATCACCCACCAGTTTGTGTCCTTGTTAAAGTCCTTGACTTCCTTGATACTCTTCGTGATAGACTAAACATAACCGGTGGAACCTGGGCGAGCGCTGGGGACAAAATATGTCTGATACCTGTCTTGCCGAGAGGCGGGCACCACGTAAATAGAGGTGGGGGGGTTGCTGAGACCATGCGTGGGGGGAGCTCGTGAAGAAAGGGGAGTTGAGCTGGTAGAAACAATGTGGGCATGTCTTCTTGACTTGGTCAGAGTTCACCTGGATCCGGCCACTTGGTCTATAGGCATCAGTGTGCAAATATGAGTGCCAGGTTTGGGTCAAGACGTAGAGGGCCTTCATTGCCAGTGGAACGAATGGAGACCGCATCCTGTAGACAGCCCGTGTGCTGCCGCAGGGAGGGGCAGCCTGAGACGGTAAGACGCCATGGGAGGTGGTTGTAGTGGTCTGGGGTGAGGCATTAAAGACCCACGCCTGGCAGGGGTCCAGCTTAGGAGTTGGAGAGGTGATCCAGAAAGAAAGAGAATTGAATGATGTGAGACAAGGGGGAGGAAAGAAAATTAGCAAGGAGTCCTAGAGACTGAAGGCCTGGGGTGCATGGGTGGCTCAGTTGTCACGCGTCTGCCTTCAGCTTAGGTCATGATCCCAGGGTCCTGGGATCGAGCCCCACCTGGGCTGCTTGCTCAGCAGGAAACCTGCTTCTCCCTCTCTCACTCCTCCTGTTGTGTTCTGACTCTTGCTGTGTGTCTCTCTCTCTCTGATAAATAAATAAATAAAATATTAAAAAAAAAAAAAAAAAAAAAAAAGACCGAATGCCTGTCAGTTGCTTAGTGTGAAATTCAGAGTAGATTTTGTAACTCGTGCAGATAATCCAATCCCCAGGTTGGGACAAGAGTACTTGGTAAGGTTTATTGAGATTTTTTATGAAAGATGTTATATAAGTGGAAAATAAGTGATAGTGCCCAAATCCGCTTGTCACTTAATTTTGCCTAATTACGTTTGTCACTTTCCCACTCTTTATATATAAAGTTTTGTTCTTCTGAAAAATATGCCTGTTAATAAGATAAACATACCCTTGCCTCTGAGATGGGACTGAGCACTTGGAGTCAGTCCTGTAATGTGAAGTGTACAGTCACCGATCATCAAGCACACGTTGATCCAGGATGAAAAGCAGTCGGGCATTTTGTCTCTGGCACAGGGATTATGGTACTTAGGGCTACATATTTATGTTGCCTGATTAATAGAATGTCAGTCCTAACCACAGCTGAAGTAATGAACGACATCAGAAGCCTCATCATGTACAGCCATCAAAGACATTTCAGGTCATCAAATTCAGGGAAGTATCTTGGGCTGAATGAGGTTTCATCCTGTTCTCAGTTAGTGATTATTGAACAGATGGTTCTTTAACATTCTGAGACGCTGCGTAAGGTAGGTGGGCTCAATTGAATTAATGAAGTATGCCACACTGGAACACTCTTATATCCTTAGCAGCCCTTGGAGTCTTTGTAAGGTCATCAGCTTTCCCAGTGTTGGGCACAAAGAAAACCTCCTCATTCGGATATCTTAGGGAACCAGGCTTGAGTAAAGTCTCTTAGGAAAGGCAGTCTTCTGACTGAGCCGTAAAGTAAGGTTTCCAACTGTAACTGTGCACATAGGTAGTACCGTCTTAAGCTCAGAACAGGTGTCCTGTCTGAGAGTTCTTGTGGTCTCATTGGGAAGTTAGGGCTCTGGGCCAGGTACGGACTCAGGATTTGGTTCATTACAGTAGCAAGCCAAGAGAAGAAAAGTATGTGGCATTGAAACTTTCCAAGGTAGCATTCTTTTCTTTTTTTAAGATTTTATTTATTTATTTGACAGAGAGGCAGACAGAGAGAGTGGGGGAAGCAGGCTCCCCACTGAGCAGAGAGCCCGATGCGGGGCTTGATCCCAGGACCCTGAGATCATGACCTGAGCCGAAGGCAGAGGCTTAACCCACTGAGCCACCCAGGCGCCCAGTAGCTTTCTTTTCTTCATGTGCCTTTTCTCCCCACTTTACTAACCTGATTTGGATTAAAAATTTTTTCAGGTGGAATTTGAGTCATAATAGATCTACAGTGTGGTTAGATATAATGTGCTTTCCTACAGGCAGAAAAATCTGGGATATTTTCCAACTATGCCTTGGAGTGAGCAGAATGTAATTTCCGCAAACATGGAAGGATTTCACTTTTCAATCCGTAAATAAAAGACAAAAGGTATCCTAGTCTTCAGGGAAGTCAACTTTAGCTCCTGCCTTTTCTTTCATTTTAGGTAAAAATTTTATCCGTTGTAATCTGTGGAGCCCTCTGACAAAGCACAGGACCCGCAGTCAGTGGAATGCGTTCAGCCTCTCATGTCTCCAGAAGAGGGAGGAGTAGAGATGGCATGAATTATGTCATGTATTTGTGAGGCAAAATGCCTTGTTTCTCATCATGAGGTGGATATTATTATTTTAAGATTTTTTTTATTTATTTATTCGACTGACAGAGATCACAAGCAGGCAGAGAGGCAGGCAGAGAGAGAGGAAGGGAAGCAGGCTCTCTGGTGAGCAGAGAGCCTGACGTGGGGCTCGATCCCAGGACCCTGGGATTAGGACCTGAGCTGAAGGCAGAGGCTTTAACCCACTGAGCCACCCAGGCGCCCCATGGATATTATTATTTTAGATGAGAACTCAGCTGTCCTTAGCCTCAAATGATTTTTTTTTTTTAATAGTGGGTTTACTTGTAGAATCTCTACATCTCACACAGGGCCCACTTAGTGTTGGTCTGTGATGCAGTGTGAGTGTGCAGGAACATACTGACCAAATCCTACAGATGAATGGATCCTTCCTATGCCCCTGTGTACACAGTACTTGAATTGTATCCGAAATCCCTATGTCCGGTATAACCACATTTCTGTGTTTTTAAGTAGTTAAGAATCTAAACAGTGTCTGTATTTAAGGGAGGGTTTTATGGGTGATTTTCTTCCCCCTAACTTTTTGATATCTCCAAATCTCTATTTCTCAGTATATATTTTAAGGATTTTATTTATTAGAGAAAGCATGTGTGGCATTCACACAAGGGGAGGAGGGGAGAGGGACAGGGACAGGCAGACTCTGCACTGAGCACGGAGCCCAATGGAAGCCTCAATCCCAAGACCTGAGCCAAAACCAAGAGTCAGACACTCAACCAACTGAGCCACTCCGGTGCCCCTATTTCTTAAATTTTTATGATTAAAAAAAAAATCGGCACTTATTTTAAAACCCTGGCTTCCCCTGGCCTACTTGGTCAAGTGTCCAGTCTTGCATGGCCTGCAGAGCCAGCTGTAGGCGGTCTGTGTTCTTTCTCATGCCTCTGCCTTTCAGAAATACTTGCCCTGACTTCTTTTTTGTCTTAGTCCTCAACTGTACCCTGATTAGAACAACCCATTCAGTCCTTCTAAATCCCAGACACCTCAAGAAATCCTATTTGTTTCCCAAATATTCTACTTTTTGCCTCTGTGGGCACATTGTGTTCCTTGCTTGGTTCTTTTGGGTGATTTTTGAGCTTCCTCTTCTGTGTCCAAACCGAGTATCATCCTCTTGGAAGCTGTTTCACCGAAGGCTTCTGGTGACTTATTTCTGCCTCTTTATTCCTTACAGTACTTACTACGTTCTTCTGTAGTGGTGTGGTTCTGTGTGTCTTCCTTGTCCAAGCAGGAGCTCCTGGGGCCGAGTTTGTCATATTCACCTTTCTTTCTTTCTTTCTTTCTTTTTTTAGAGATTGTTTTTATTTATTTGACAGAGCACAAGCAGGAAGAGTGGCAGGCAGAGGGAGAGAGAGAAGCAGGCTCCCCACCAAGCAAGGAGCCTGATGAGGGACTCAATCCCAGGACCCTGGGATCATGACCTGAGCTGAAGGCAGACGTTTAACAACTGAGCCACCCAGGCGTCCATATTCACCTTTGTGACTCGGGTACTTTGAGCATACCGCTTACATACAGCTTACAGAAGATACCCAGAAAAACATTTTTTGAGTGGAAAATACGTATTTGGGGGTCTTGGTCTGGAACTTAAATAGATCAATTCCATTAACTATCAGTCAGTTCCATTAACCTAAATTAGTCAATTCCATTAACTATCATAAAAACATTTGGCTTAAGTAAATGAATAAGCTCTAATTGTACTTTGTGTGCTTTTAGTTAAATTTGAGAAACATTGGCATTCTAAATAACTATTATGTAATAAACCAGGGCATTTGCAATCTGCATTGGCAGTGGGGTTTTGGATGTTGCTGCAGTTTGCAGAATTTAGGATTAAATATCTTTGCATCTAAATCTGGTATGTTTAATTATGCCCCAGATATTAGTGCTTTGCTAGTATGCCACAGAGATTCCTGGGCTTTCTCTTTGTTTTGTGCATTTGCATTTTATTTTTTACCTTTCTGAGGAGTAACTTGCGGTAAAGTGCACACATCAGAAATGTCCACCTGTGGGGGGCGCCTGGGTGGCTCAGTGGGTTAAGCTGCTGCCTTAGGCTCAGGTCATGATCTCAGGGTCCTGGGATCGAGTCCCACATCGGGCTCTCTGCTCAGCAGGGAGCCTGCTTCCTCCTCTCTCTCTGCCTGCCTCTCTGCCTACTTGTGATCTCTGTCTGTCAAATAAATAAATAAAATCTTTAAAAAAAAAAAAAAGAAATGTCCACCTGTTTGATTTTTACTTGGGTGTGCACGGCCTAGCTTCCACCTGCCTCAGCACTGTTGGCCCCTTTGCGCTCCCTGGTGCTCCATTGTCCCGAGGTCCCCTACTTACCTCCTAGGGTCAGGAAGAAACTATGCCTGTGTTCTGTCATAGTTCAGACCTGGTCATATGGAGGAGCCCAGTCAATGGGGAGGCATCTTGGGATAGAAATCCGCGATCAGCAAGACTTAAAAATGTTGGCCCTTAAATGGTAAGGATGTCAATTATCTAAAGATTTCTAAAACACTTCCCTGTTAGTACCAATTAAATGAGGTGAAATTTATTCTTTTATGGGAACCAGTTCTTAATGGAGAAGGAAGGGGAAAGTTTTAATGAGAACACATGCTTATTATGACTTCTGCAGTTTCCGCGCGTCGCCTTCATCGTTGGGTGTTCCCAGGTGTAGTCATTTTAAAGCCTTGATGAAAAGCACAGAGCTTTTCCTTAGGATGAAAAGTCTTAGGGTAGTGATACGCAATTAATGAATCATTGAACACTACCTCAAAAACCAATGATGTGCTACATGTTGGTTAATTGAATTTTAAATTAAAAAAAAAAAAAGTCAGGGTAAATGCCAAGTCCACGGTTTTACTTTGCAAAGTAAAATGTTCCTTGATCAGAGCTACTTACTGCTAAGGAAGTAATGATTCACGGAAAGCTTCATGGGAAGAATGTTGTAGGACAGATTAGTAGACTCAACAGTGGAAAGTTTATTGACCGCACCGGAGAGGAAGTAGCCATAGAACATTCTTCAGTATATTAGAGCCTCCTTAAATACAATTATCAAGCATAGAAACATATGGGTTGTCTTTTTCCTAATTATAAAGCAGTGTTTTTCAAACAGGATAGAGTCTCATTTATTGGTCATACCAATGAGTTTAATGCATAACAACTGTCATATTTTTATATGGAAAAGTAGAAGGAAGAGTACAGCAAATACCCATCTGCCTTATCCAGATTTAACAATTAAATTTTTTTAATTTACTTTATATAGTGTATATGCAATCCGTTTCAGAATAAGTCACCTACAGATGTCAGGGTACTTTGTTTCTGATGTGTGTACAAAAAGAAGTTTTTCTACAAGATTAATTATTTCCTAATATGTAGTGGTCCAAAAAAATGAGCTAACTCTATTTTTTAAAAATATGCTTGTAGTTGGGTTGCATGTAGCAAAGATAAGTATTATTTCATAAAACTTGTTTCAGTTACATACATGTATATATGCACACATATATGTATGTGTGTATTGATCAATACATATTCTTAGTGTGGGTCTTCTTCAGAATTTGGAACTAGGGCTTTATAGCGGTAATAAAGCAGTATGGAGAAGTTGGTTATGTAAATAAGTGTTCACTGCTCTCTGATACTCCTAGTTCTGTTCTGAGTGTCCTATGGCATTTAGAAAGAGTGAGTACTTTCAGTAACCTAAAAATCCAGCAAGGAAGATAAAACAAGTAGGGTTCCTCTCGACAGTCTTAATAAGAGCCAGAGTGGATTGGGAAGGAGCGGAAGGAAGGATGGGCAGGAGTCAGTGGAAGAAATCTTGCAGAGATGGTAGGATTTGGATCAGGCAGAGGACTAGGACAGGGTATGCCTAGGAGGGAATGACATAAGTGCTGGGGAGGAGAGGTGGTGCAGAGATGTGTCCGGTGCATTGCGGTGCTGAGGCCCACTGGGGAAGTGGTAGAAGGTCGGAGGGAGACCGAGGGTAATTGGAAGAGGAAACATTACTCAGGGACTAAGTACCAGCAGGAGGAAGAACCCAGTTCCTTTGTTAAAGGAAGAGCCATTGTGCAGCTTGTCCCGTGCTCTCACTGGAGGCAAGCAGAAGTGGAGAAGGGGAGTGGAACGGCTCTCCATCCCCATGCAGTGTGTTTAAACTCTTGCCCTTTGTCTGGACGAGGTAGGAAGTGGGGTTGTGGGCTCAGGAAGGTGGATCTGGGGATAGCAGGGAAGGCTCGATCTAGGGAGAAATTATTAGGCAAAGAAGTCAGAGGATTTGGTGACAGCATGAGTCAGGCGTGGAGAGAGAACCTGGATAAAATCAGATCATGATGCCGTTGAGAGAGTTCATGGAATTCACTCTAGCCTAGTTTGAAAACGCACATATCTGTAAAAACAAGCTTCCATGACCTAACGCTCTCAAGAATTAGTTTAGGAGGCTTCTTGCAGGAAGGAGCAAGTTTTTCTAATACAGTTTTTTCTTATTTTGCTTAAAGCCTTGGGGAGTTGTTAGACATCTCCCTTTAGGGCCTGAATTCAGGGCCCTCCTTTCATCAAAGTAACAACATAGGAGACGATGATCCCTGTATAAAAACTTAAGGACCAGATACTGAGATTTTAAATTTTAGTCATTTGAGGTCTTGCATCCTTTCAGAAGTTGGATTTAGTCTCTCAGATACTAGATGTTCTGCTTTTGGGTAAATGGGCTTTTTTTGGAAAAGTTCTCTTTATCGTTCAGTTCAGGTTCATTGAAACTGCATTCTGAAGGGGCCTCCTGTGTGTTTTGAGACTCTGCTTGTCTTTGCTCCTCCTGCCTCTCCCCTGCAGGGCACACATGGGTACACAAGCAGATTCCATGAAGCGGGGCAGTGAGGGAATTATCATCTTCCACTGGAAAAGCTTAATCATGGTGACAGCCGGACTGTGGCTCTTGGCTTTGGACTTTCTGAAGTTCCCGCTCGCTTGGGGTACGTCATGTTGGACAAACAATAGCCTGCACTTAGAACACCTAATTCTGCACAGGGCCCTGTTCCAGGTCCTTCACAATTACTCATTCATTTAATCATCACGATTGCCCTTTGAAATAGGTACTGCTGTCCCCACTTTACAGATGAGGAAACTGAGGCAATTTGCCTGCGATCATACATTTGATATGGCAGAACTGAGATTTGAACCTATATAGTCTCGCTCTGAATCTGCTTTTAACCACTAACGTGTGCTACCCCTGGGATATCATTAACCTCTGTTCAGGATACGTGGCTTTGGAACTGGGGCTTTCCTGGGCATCTCCGTGGGCTGGTTGCTTGCAGGTGTTTCGAGTAGGCCCTGGAAGGCTGTGCCCTCTGTTTGGAAAGAACTGTCAACCCAGATAGAGGCCTGGGAGCTTAGAAAGATCATGGGGTGGCATTTATCTTAAAAATCACAATCCACAGTTCAGTTTATTTCTTTCTAGTGATTTTTTTCCAGATTATAAAACAGTGTGTTCCTAGAGGACTGTCCTCTATCCGAAATACAGCTCTTCAGTGCTTTTAAACGGCTGTGGCTCTGGGAGGAAGAAGCCTGCTCTTACCTTTGTCTTGGTAGCCGAGCCTCTAATGATCATCTGCCTACCAGGGCTTCAGCCAGAAGGGGGACTGGATGGGCAGGCCTGTTTCACTGGCATTGAGAATCATCATTAGTGGTTGAAACAGAAGCAGCCGACATGTTTTATTTAGGATATCTTGGGGTTTACACTAGTTTCTTTTCTGACTTATTAATGTCAAATTGGGAACATCTCCAGTAATTGCCCTGCGGCCCTAGGAACTGCCTAAATCTGTTTGTTCGTATTTGCTCTTCTGGTTGCTCGCCCATACGTCTTTTCACTGAGCAATATTTAATGGACACACAGTGATTTAAGTAAAGTAAATGTTAGGGGTTGTCAGGGCGTGGGAAACTAGGAAGGGGTCTGGCGCATCACAGTGGGCTCCCAGTGGAAGGTGGGATGTCTGCTCAGACCTTGGAGCCTGCTGGACTCCTTGCTCCGCCGCTTGCTGGCTTTATGACCGCAGACAAGCCACTTGCTTTTTCCATCTGTAAAGTAGGAGTCCTTAATTTTGTATTCTTGAAAAGGAAAACTAAATAATATATGTGAAGCACGTAGAAAATTATACGATGCTTAAGTCTTTAACTGGTAGCTTCTCTTTTTAAAATTAATTTGTACTATTTTGCCAAGATCCTGCCTTCTCTCGAAACATTCTTTTTGAGACCTGGATTTGTCCTTTAAAAGAAATCATTGCCTTCTCACACTTCGGAGGATAAAAGGACTCCTTTATTTTGGGGTTCACCTTCTATTATGATTTCCTAGGGAACAGGGAACTACACTTGTTCCTGTTGCTGGTGCTGTAGATCTGTTATTTTTTCCAGTTTCTTGTGTAATGTGGAGCAAGCCTGCACACATCCTTAGGCCATCACAAATAATGGACTGTTGTGTTAAAGGAAGCAGGCACGTGGTCTCAGCAACACTTAGGACAGTGACCACAGGGAAACTGTCACTTAGGAAGGGACTAGTACACCTGCATGTTCTGTACATTGTGGATCTTAATATTTGTCTTTCGTTAATTGGTCACTTGTATTCCCTTTGGAGGAACACGCCATGCGACACATCAGTTTTTGAATATTTGACCTTTGGCATGAATCATGAGCCATTAACCACCTGCCGTCCAGTCTTTCCGGAAGATAATCCTGGATAACCAGGTTCTCCTTGATCTCATCGCTAACAGCTGAGAGACTGTGAACACCTGGGACACCTGGCTGCCCCAGCTGGCTGTTTGTCTGCACTGATTGAGCAATAGAGACTGAGGTCCTATTGAGGAAGGAACGTGGGACAGGACACAGGTGGCTTCTTAGACATCGCGTCCCTTTGAGGCTGCGGTACGTTGGGGTGCAGAATGTTCTACGATGCTTGGGTACGTAGCCAAGTAAGCACAGTTAAAGGGGTAAAGGCAAATTTTGTGGAGAGCGAAAAGGAAGCAATCGGTTCTCGCTGAGCATGAGAGCGGGGGTAGCTTTGTGGAAGAGGCCATGTCTGAACTGGTCCTTGAAAGGTGAATTAGGGTGGAGGCATGCGAGGCCACACTAGGTGAGGAACTAGCGGACATTTAACACGCTGAAACAGGCAAGTATACGGAGCATTCCGGGGCTCATTGGCGTAATGGAATAAGATACAGGCCAAAAGCTGAGAGTCTGGTACAAGTCCTGGTTCCTGAGTAGCTATAACCACAACTTATTTGATGCCTCCCCATTCAATCTGTAAAGCACACCTACGGACACCTACTTCATGGCCCCACAGGAGTTAAATGAGTGGATGTAAAGCTCCAGCCTCACGCTGGTACCTCTTGCGTAGATGTGCTCAATTAGCACTGTGGACATATCTCCTGGAATATGGCTAAGACAGGGCCCAGATCAGAGAATTCCACACTTGGTCTTAGCCAAAAGGCCGAGAAGTGATAGAGAGTTCTAAATTCTTTGCTAAGGATTTCACTCTTTAGGGAATTTTTTTAATTACTATTTTTTTTTTTTTAAATAGGCTTCATCCCCATCCATCATGGGGCTTGAACTCATGACCCTGAGATCGAGAGTCACATGCTCGACTGACTGAGCCAGCCAGGCACCCCTAGTCTAGGGAATTTTTTAATGTTTTCAGAAGGAACCCAAGACATGATCTGGTTTATCTTTTAAAAACATAGCTTTATTTGGCCCAAGGCAGTCAGTTTTAATACTGCTTGGCCTCATTTGAAGCCTAACACAACTTCTGCACGAAAAATGAATGTGTTTTTCATGGGCATTGAAATTTTTTTCCTTGACTATAATGGTATTTATAATTTTGTAGAACGAAAGGGAGATTTTTATTTCTAATTGCTATTCGGTGATAATACCCCTGGCTTACATTAGAAAAAATAAAATCGTATAAAGGAAATAAGTTCCATGTTGCAGAAGGGAAAGAAACTAAGAAAGGTCATTTTTTTCTATTTCAGAATTAAGTATATTATTTCGAAGCCCTATCTGATGGCTAGTTGTGTTCTGATCTATTTATAACAAAACTGATACTGCAGATTATCAGTACATATGCAGTTGGTGTTTTGTGTTGTTGTTGTTGTTGTTTTATAATACCCCCAAAATTCAACGCTGACCCTCAGAGAATAACTTAACGATGAGGCTTAGGTTTGCTTTGGGAATGTACTTTGGGGCCCGAGTATCAAGTTCTGTTTCCTGGCTCAGACTTATTAAGCAATTTTTTGAAGGATATGAGCCAAGCTGTGACCTTCAATGTGGCTTTCTCTGGGTACCCTGGCAGTGCAGGACAGAAGTAGCTCTGCCAGTTTTTGAGCTGGGTATGTCTGACCACATTTCCCCTCTTACGTATGGGAGTGAGAGCGTAGCCTTCACAGCCAGGCAGGATGATGTACTATATAGTATCTATAGAGTAAGGGCTGCCTACCTCTTTCTCCTAAGGGGAGATAAGGCAGATGGGAAATAGAGTAACAATAATATAAAAAAAAAATTTTTTTTTTAATGCAAGGCTAATCACTAGGTCTAACAGTTACTCATTTGGTTCTGAGCTTCCTAGCACCCAAGGCACAAAGGGAAACACGATGATTGTTGTCTGATGGACACCCCTCTTGTGTTGACTGTTATCTTCACTTTATGTATTTGTCTAAGAAGCTGTACGGTAGTAGACAAATTACCTTCCCTTGTAGGGACAATTACTTTTCCTGGGGAAGGTACCTTAACATAATGTGGATTGAAATGAACATCTCTGGGGTTCATCATCAAGCTGCTGGTTTTTTTTTTAAACGGGCACTAAGCCAAGTGAGATTTGCAAGGATTCTCTCAGGGCTGAGAGTCTGACTTCTGTTGCAGGTCAGCCCCCCTCGTGTGAAGTTAGTCATTGTCATATGTGTCTGAGAGAGTGCTGAGAAGTCCTCCGTGGCCTCGTTTGGATAGGAGATGGCGAAAGACTGCAAGACGGTCCTGGCTCAGGGTTATCATTTGGAAATGTAGATTAAGCACACATTCTTCCCAAGAATCCCCACCCTCTTCCTTTTGGGGATGAGAGAGGCAGTGAGTAAAGGCCATTCTTCTTGTTCACTGGCTAAGGGCTTGCACACCCATCTTTCACTCCTCCTTCAGAGCTGCCTCTCCTGCCTTGGTTCCCGGCGTGGTTCTCCTGTGTGTCATGTGAAATTTCCACCTCTCCTCCAGCTCTTTTTTTTTTTTTTTTTAAGATTTTATTTATTTATTTGACAGAGAGAGATCACAAGTAGGCAGAGAGGCAGGCAGAGAGAAGGAGGAAGCAGGCTCCCTGCTGAGCAGAGAGCCCAATGCGGGACTCAATCCCAGGACCCTGAGATCATGACCTGAGCCGAAGGCAGCGGCTTAACCCACTGAGCCACCCAGGCGCCCCTCTCCTCCAGCTCTTAAGGCAAGCGCTCGGTCCTCTTCCCAGGGCAGGTTTTAGGGATACGCGCTGCCAGAAACTGGTGTAGAGTAACTCCCGTGGAGGGAAGGGTTCCAGCCTGCCCCCCGGGAGTGAACAGTTCAGTGCCCAAGGGTTCTCACACCCCTCAGTTTCTTCTAAGTGTAGGAACTAAAAGCCACAGTAACGTTTATTCTGCATTTAGTCCTAAAATTGGGGTTTCCTGCTTCCCTTTCTTTAGAATGCAGAATCCCACGTCTCCCCACAAAGAAGGAACTGTGAGCCCTTCCTTCCAGAAGGCTGTAGAGACTCTACTGTAGAAGGGAGAGACAGGAGGTAGGGGCTCAATTCCTTTTCCCAAACTTGCCTATCTTTGAGGTACAGATGATGCCCAGAGAACTCCTTTCTCCTGGAAATAGCCCCCTTTTGGTGTCGCTTGCCACGCCTGTACAGTCCCAACCCAGGGAACCGTGGCTGTCCTTGACCTGCTGTCGGTATTTGGCGTACTTTGCCCAATTTTCATTACCCTAGCCTTCTCCATGCAGCCTTCCCCCCACTTTCATTGAATTCTTCTGTAGATTAAATGGCATCCAGTAAATCTTTACCAGGTCCGACTCATTTTGTAAGGGATGAGTTTGTATTAATCAAAAGTGTGAGTTAGAAGCTATTTTGAAGATACCTATATTTATTTTCGAGTGCATGTAACTCAAAGTAGGTTACCACTGCTGCCTGGTAGAGGCTTAATGAGAGGCTAATTGTTTCTAATTACAGTATCAAGTGTTTGTGAGTGCTTGAAGATGCTTGAAAAATTTGTTTTTGAGAGCCTTAAACACTTCGTCTGATCGCCTTCCGTCGGTTAATTTGCAGTGTCTGGATAAAGGGTTGGGCCAGCGAAGGGTCCTGTGCTCCCGCCCCTGCTCCTAACCTTCCTCCATCCTGTAGCAATGAGAAGAACGGCGCCTGCAGGCCCGAGCTAGAACTTGGGATGCTGTCGAGTTTCTTTTGTCGTTGATGCCAAGAGAAGAGGAGGCAGGGGAAAAATTAGTTCCTGTCCTGGACGCCGTGAACTTTAGAGAAGTTCAGTGCTTTTCCTGGGAAGGTCGTACTGACGCACACTCCCTTTAAGTCCACGGCGTACTCTTGTGAGACCTGAACTACAGAAGGGAGTGTTCTTTGTCTAAACTAATCAGAACAAATATTTTATGAAGACACTTGACCGGCAAAATATCCTTTGGGGGCACTGAATGGAGGGCGTTAAGGGTTTTCGTGTGTCGCAGGTAGTGGGAGGCAAAGTGACATTCTGCTAAGCTCCAGGCATTGACTGTTCCGTGCTGGAATCCACGTGAATGTGTTTACTGGGTCAGGATTAGGGTGCTCGGCAGGCCCTCAGACTTACTTCTCCAGGGCTGGTTAGCTCATTTAGCATGGAAACGAGGTGTTGAGTGCTAGGGTCCAGGGGGCTGCTTGGGCTTCCCTGGGTTCCATGTTTCTTGAGTGGCGCGATACTTTGTGAGCCCACGTCCGGTTACCACAGAGCCGCAGGAGGGAAGATGGCTTAGCAGTGTCGTCTGGATTCCTAGCAGCAAAGTGAGAGGCAAAGCTCACATGTTTTTGTTAGAGAGTAAAAAAGGTATCCCCATGCTGGCCGGCACCTTGTTCTCTCTGCCGAATCACCCGGCCTAGGGACAGGCTTTTCTCCAGGCAAATCCCTGGCTCATCTGCTGAGTGCCTTTCCCCACGTGCCCCCAGAACTGAACCCCTCAGGCGCTAAGGCCTCACATGGGGCTTGCCTCTCTTCCACAGGTCTCTCCTCTCCCTTCTCTGGCTCTTGCCTTGTTTCTCTCATTCTCTTTCTTGTCTTAGTGACTGTCCGTGCTTGCACGTGATTGTGAGAAAAGCAGTGATTTCAAGTTTAGCCTGCAGGAGGAGAGTGCTGGCTGAGCGGTCTAAACCAGATGCAGAGTGTTCCCACAAGTCTGGGTCACCTGCAGAACTGTGGAAGGGACCCTGCCGAATGGGTTCTCACACAGTTGGGGGCCGAGCTTATCTTAGAATGTCTTTCATGTTTCATACATCGGAGTTAAGCCCCAACTAAGTTATTATCTATGGAGGACCTCAAGAAACATATAGATTCTTACTATTTTGGAAGATTTTTAATTTATGTATTTGACAGAACGAGCACAGGTAGGCAGAGGGAGAGGGAGAACCAGGCTCTCTGCTGAGCAGGGAGCCCAGTGCGGGGCTCGATCCTTACATTCCAGGATCGTGACCTGAACCGAGGGCAGACCCACTGGGCCATCCAAGTGCCCCACATATATATATATTCTTTATAAACCTTGCTTTTCTTATCAGATAGGATTAGCATGAAGAATGTATGAATTCTAAAAAAACTATGTGGCACAGTGCGTGACTCATCTCCCAAGTACTCCGTCATTGGAGACAGTCAGCCTGGGTTTCAGTCCTTACTTGACCGTTTACTAGTGTGTGTGCTCGGGAACTTCCCTGGGCCTAGTCTTCTCATTTGTAAATTGCTTCTCTGCCGTGTATGGCCCTTGAGATCCACTAAGCCCAGTGCAGTGAGCAGGGGAATCCGAAGGTGTCTCTGCTGCTGGGAGTCTAGGCCCCAGCAAATGATTCGCCAAGTCCCTGGTCCGGCCCTGGCCACTAGCAACATTGCGGAAGGTCGGGAGGCCCCCCACACAGCCCGGGGCCCTCGGCTCATTGTCAGCCGTCGTTAGTATGAGCAAGAAAGCAACCTTTTCTTTTTTCCTTTTTTGCTTTTAAGCCACCGAGATTTCATCATTATTCCTACAGCAAAGCCTAGCACATTCTGATTGGTATTGCCACAGGAACAGCCCTACCTCAGGACTTGAAGTTAGATTCTGGCCGAAATGAGTGAGAGTCCAGAACGTCAGCCGTGTGGGCCCAGACACCCGGCCACAGGGACTTGTGGGTGCCTCAGGATACTTGTTCCTCTCAGGGCCTCGAAAGCACCCTCATGTGTGCTGGGACATACTTGTTAACCTGGGAACTGACAGCTGGTTTGAAAGACCTGGAGCTTTCCTCGTATGACCGAGCTCCAGCAGCTTTCCTTAACGCCAGAGGTTCCTTGTATCCTCGGCTGTTCTCCCTCCCTAGTTGTGACCTCTCTGGGCCTGTGCATGTTCAGGCCCCTCTGTGACCCCCAGAGCCTCAGCTCGTGCCCTCTAGGCGCCCCCATCCTGGTTCTTCTCTTTCCCTTTCCCCGTTCTCTTGGGTGGGGCTTTGGATGGTGTACCTCTGCCTGGCCGGACCTTCCCTCTTGTTCATTTTCCTCTGGAGCTTTTAGGGGTTAATTGTGAACCGCGCTGGAGAGAGCCTCTCTGGAAGCCCGCCCAGTGTGTTGGAGCAGCGCTGTAATGGACTGAGGTAGGCCTGGCTTCCGGTGGGCAAGGTGAGCTCACTTACATGGTGCTGGAAGCTTGGATTGTTGCAGAGATGACTCACTGTCTGTTTTTGATGTTCGTCCAGGGCTTAGACTTTTCTGCAGCCTTTGTTCCAGAACACTGAGGTGACAGGAGAAATGTCTGCTGCCAGAAGGAAAACATTATTAGGGATGGCTTTTCACTGGGATGCTGGTGGTCTGCCTTTCACATAAACTTAAGAATAACCAAGTAATTACAAGAGTACTGAAAGGGGCTAGCAGTCATTTTTTAAAAATAGCATCTATTCTGCTGAAATGATAATTCGTGTTCATTTTTTTTCCCAAGTTGGAAAATATGGAAACATTATAAAAAGAATGACTCTTCTTAACCCCAGTGTGCAGAGATAACCATTGTTTGCAGCTTGTTTGCCTTTCCATTTTTACATACAGGTACATTTTAAAATGAAATCAGAATGACAACAATAGCAAACCTTTTTTGAAACCACTCTCTGTGCCAGGAACTCTTTAAGTACTTTCTGTGCATTATGCCATTTGTTCCTCACAACTCTTGGAAGAGGGATTATCTCCGTTTGACAGAAGAGGAAACTAAGACACAGAGAGGTGAGGTCATTTTTCCAAAGTCACACAGCTCGTAAGAGTGACATCAAGACTGAAACCAAAAGTACTCTTATCTCCAGAGCTCAGGGTCTTGACTATTTCCTGATAATGTCTCACAGAAAAGATAGCTTGGATTAAATTTCATGGAATTTTGCCATGTTAGCTCTGAGGGATCTAGCTTGATCTCTTTATAGATGAGGAGGTTGAAGACTACGAATGACTTGATTTAGCTAAGAACACAAAACCAACTAATGTCAGTGCTCAAACTGGACTGTGCATCCCCTGATGTGCGCAGTTCATGTGCAGATCGTCTCCGGGTCCACTCTGAACCTTTGTCCTCCCTGGGTCCCGCCCCGAAACAGCTGTGCCCCGTGAGGGCCCTCAGGGCTGGCTCCCGACTAAATGGAGGACGGAGGACGCCCACAGCTTTCTCCCCTGAGATGAAATTTCACTTTGAGTTTAGGGAACGAATGGATATCTATCTAGTAGTGATGTGTACAGCTGGCTCTTAATTACCCTGCAGAGTGAGGGCTATAAAAGGCTGTAAAAAGGTGCGGCCCAGCAATAGTTTCAACCTTCTACCCTCGTCAAACATTTTAAACTGAGATTTGCTGACGAGCAGTAGGATTGATTGATTTTTGAGTTTTGAACGCTGTTGCTTTCCCCAGCCTGGACTCTCGAGGACATGCCAAGCATTGTTACAAGTTTAAAGTGAGCCAAAAGTCAGGCAGCTCTCTGTGTGCGAACATTCCTGAGTGTTCGAGGCTGTCCTGGCCCAGCTGACTCCAAGGGACGAGGCCGTTGCCTTGGGTCGCACCAGTGCTGGAAGGCCTGTGGCTCTGGGGAGGAGGTTTGAAGGAGGAAGAGGCGGGGACCTACCGCTGCCTTTGGGAAGGTAAAGGAGAGAAACTTCTGTGTCTTCCAACGTCGTGGACTTCTCAGTACCAAGCAGGTTTGGGTAGTTTTTCTTAAACTAACTCTATCTGATCTTTGAGCTCCAGAGGGTAAAAACAGGTCTTAGGCAAAAACAAAGTGCCACAAAAAAGACCAGAAGAGTGAGTGATAATTAGTCAAAACTAAGGCGCGCTCTCAGAGGTGAAGCGCATGCTTACCCCCGGCGATGGGGCTTCTGGATTTATGATCGAAGGGGGCATGGGGAGCTTGGGTTTGCTTTCTTGGGTTTTTCTGTTCGTTTGTTTTTTAGAGAGGGAGGGAGGGAGAATTAGGGAGAGGGAGTGAGAAAATCTTAAGCAGGCTCCATGCGCAGCTCAGAGCCTGACTCAGGGCTTGATCTCACAACCCTGAGATCATAACCTGAGCTGAAACCAAGAGTCAGAGGCTCGACTGATGAAGCCACCCAGGTGCCCCTTTGTTTTCACTTGTTTTGTTTTACTGGATCCTGGTTATGTGTTCTTAAATGTGTTCTTTTCTGTGTGTAAATTATACCTCAGTTAAAGTTTAAAGGTCTTTGTTTGTATTTGTGTTACCTTGTTGCATACGGATCCTCAGAAAAATCTCCATTTAGTTGAACCCGTTTGAAGTGATTTAGAACTTACTACCCAGCTGTTGGGAAAACCGCTCTGCCTGAAAGGATCAGATCCATGTGGGCAGAACGTCCAAGGCCATGTTCCTGATTCTGTTAAAATATATCTTAAGTGATTTCAGTGTGACTCTTCTAGAGTAAAGAAAGATGTCATTTGCGTTCAGCAGACGTTATTGGCAGCCTGCGGTGAACAGGGGCAGAGCTAAGAGTAGTGACCAGGTGTAAGTATGACACGTCTCTCCCCTGAAGGAGCCTGTACTCTGTAGGGTATCAAATCCATGGGTGGGACACAAGGACACGTCAGGTGGTTCCACAAAAGCATCACGGATGATCGCAGAAAGAATGGGCCACTTTCTGATGGACTGGGAACAGCTCATGGCAGAAGTAGGGTTTTAAGTGGATCTTTGAGAATATGTGAGATTTTGATAAGCAGGAGTGGATGGGTGGTAGGCATCTTTTATATGAGAAAATCCATAGATAATTCACATGCATTCTGGGAACTTTGGGTTGGATGGCTCACTCAAGATGAATGGCATCCATTAGCTCTAAGGTGAGGCCTAAAAGGTAAACCAGGCCTTATTGTGGCCGGATTGTATTATTTAATTTGGGAGGCTTTGGGGAGCCAAAGAAAGTTTCTGAGAAGTTAGATGAGCATCGTCAGATCAGTGAATATCTCCAGTGAAATCAGATTTGTAGCCTCATGTTTGTACGGTTACCACGAATTGCCCTGTCTGCCCCAAATAATCATTTTCTAGATTCAGTGCATTCTGTGTTAGTGTCATTTGAACCCATTCCTGTCTGGGTTCACTAGCGAGCCACGGGTACCTGGTTCCCTTGAGTTCCCCATTGCCATCCGTCTAGGACGTGAAGACGACGGCCATACCCCTTCTTTCTTCCCTACCCCTGTCTTTCCATCTTGACCAGCTGACGTCACAATTTTTTTTTTCATCCGTTTTCCTAGTTTTACAAGTGATTTGGCATTTATTTCCTTCCAGCCTTTCCTATGTGATGCTCTTCTGCCAGATAAAAACATTCATAGCAAAATTGTGTGTTGGAAGAGAGGGGCCAAGAAATAATGTTAACAAACTTCTGTGAGTTGTGTAGGAGGACTGACTCACCAACCTGGGACTGTGTCCCACGGTGCCATCGGGCTCCTTTCTCTAGGAAAAAGCACTGGGGAGGATTTTTCGTGGGACAAAGTGTTAATACTTCTTTGTTGGAAATGAACGCATTCAAGTCTGGGTCACTTGGGCAGGGGAGGAAGTGTGTTAATATCTTATTAATATTTTGCTATTTCTGCCTACTGTCCCCTAAAACACAAGATGACTTGTGCTGAATATTGTCTCCCATTTGGTCTCCATTGAGCCAATGGAGTCAAGGCTCCTCTGTGTCAAGGCATCATTTTAATCAAAGGGTAGTTAACTTGACAGGTAAGCTGCATCGGCTGAGATGTTACTAGTCTTTGTTCAGAAATTGCATTCAGACCCTATAAAGGCTTGTCTTTAGTCCTTTGGGAACACCCTGGTAGGATGTCCTGATGTAGAACAAGAACCCCGTTAGCGTGACTTGGGTTCAGATCCTGCCTCTTGCCATCTCAGTTCCTCCGTACATGGGTTTAACATCGTCTTTACCTGGCACCCAGACTACCTTTGCCTTTCCTTTCTGGACACAAACTAGTTACCCTCCTCGCCACGATGCTCAGTGATCCTTTGTCCTTCTTCCCAGATGGCCCCGGAGTGAGAAAGCCATTTCCCTTAGTATCACCACTTGCTCTTGTTTTTTAATCACATCAGTCTTGATTTGGGGTTGTTCATTTCCACCTCTAAATACAGTCGTAGTACTCAGTAAAGTTAATCTTATCACATCTGTTTAATGATTCCATTAAGAAAATAATTCCTTGTGTTGATGAAGGTACCTGCTGGAACGGTTTTCTCAGTCTTCCCTTACGTGAGCGGGTTCTGAATTGGATGCATCGCCCCTCCCGCTGCAGTTCACATGGAGCGGGGCGTGGTAGACACCCCAGTTACCCGGGCATTTTGGGAAACTAACACTGCTTGGTAACCTCACGCCATTATGCATTTTCTACCCTGGCAACTGGCAGTTGTCATCTAATGAGACGAAACATCGGACACCCTGCGGGACCGGCCTCTCATCATTAGTATATGTGGATGCAGGACAGGGTTCGTCTGTCCTCTCTTCCACTGGAGAGGAGAGTAGGGAGTTTTTATCTTAGGAATACCTGTAGTTTAAAGATTTATTTATTTGAGAGAGAGAAAGAGCACGTGCACAAGTGGCGAGGAGGAGAGTCTCAGAGAGGCTCCCCACCGAGCGCAAAGCCTGACACGGGGCTTGCTCTCACGACTTGAGATCATGACCGAGCCGAAACCAAGAGTCTGACATTAAACCAATGGAGGTCCCCCGGCACCCCCGAATACTTGGAGTTTGAAAACCTGGGACATGAAGTATGTCTGTTGTGTGTACACAGATTCTATCACAAGAACTCTGCCTTTGATGTCAAACCTTAAAGTGCTTCTTCCCTGTCTCTCGTGCAGGTAGAACGTCATGACATGAATACCTTAAGCTTGCCCCTGAGCATTCGCCGAGGAGGGTCAGACACCAACCTCAACTTTGACGTACCAGATGGCATCCTGGACTTCCACAAGGTCAAGCTCAGTGCAGACAGCCTGAAACAAAAAATTCTGAAGGTGACCGAGCAGATAAAAATTGAGCAGACGTCCCGCGACGGCAACGTCGCTGAGTATCTGAAACTGGTCAGCAGCGCGGACAAGCAGCAGGCCGGCCGCATCAAACAGGTCTTCGAGAAGAAGAATCAGAAATCTGCTCACTCCATTGCCCAGCTGCAGAAGAAATTAGAGCAGTATCACAGAAAGCTCAGGGAGCTCGAGCAAAACGGAGGCCCCAGAAGCTCCAAGGACATTTCCAAAGACAACCTCCACGCTCTGAGAGATGCCGCCGCCAAGTCTCGAACTGCCCCCCACAGCACGGAGTGCGCGAAGTCGGGCATGCCAGGCGTGTCCCTCACTCCGCCCGTGTTCGTCTTCAACAAGTCCAGAGAGTTCGCCAACCTGATCCGGAATAAGTTCGGTAGCGCCGACAACATCGCACACTTGAAGAACTCCTTGGAGGAGTTTCGGCCGGAGGGCAGTCCCCGGGCCTATGGGGGCAGCGCCACTATCGTGAACAAACCCAAATATGGCAGCGACGACGAGTGTTCGAGCGGCACGTCGGGCTCCGCTGACAGCAACGGGAACCAGTCCTTCGGGGCCGGCGGCGCCGGTGCGCTGGACAGCCAGGGCAAGCTGACCGTGATCCTGGAGGAACTGAGGGAGATCAAGGACACGCAGGCTCAGCTGGCCGAGGACATCGAAGCGCTCAAAGTGCAGTTCAAGAGAGAGTACGGCTTTATTTCTCAGACCCTGCAAGAGGAGAGGTACAGGTACGTCTGCTTCTTCTCCCACCTTCTTTCGGGAGCCTGACTGACCCTGGCTTGCAGGATGGCCTCCGTGACAGGGATGTCCTGAGAGCTGTATTTTCCACGAGTGTGGATATGGATCCCAAAACGTGGAAAATCAGTAGTTTTCCCCCCAGCTTCATGGTGCCAACCTTCATAAACTTGTGACTTACTGTTTGACACTTTAGAGCAAGTTGTGTGAGTCTTTTCAAATATCGCTGTGTTGTCTGGGATGCGTGCACACCCTGCTCTGATTCAGGAGGCTTCTGTGAAGAGGTTTCGTTGCACCGATTCACAGATCTGTTTTCTTTTCCTCTGTAATAACCGTCAAGGAAAAAAAAAAACACTGCATTGCTCATCAAGATTGATTTTCTTAAAAAAAAAAAAGATCGATTTTCTTTGCTACCTTAATCTTAAAGTCTTTAATACTTTAATATAATGAGTATTTCTTTATATACTGTATTTTACTTTGGTTAAACTTTTCTCCTTAAGTGAAGAGTTTTCAAAAGAAATCTTAAGAGTAGAATATAAATTCACATCTTGTGAATTACCTTAGCCAATTTTAAAAGGTATTTTGTAGGCTGGCTTTTATGTGCTTATAACTTATTAATAAAAATATTAATAAAAGTGATTTTCCACCATTTCCCCAGTGAAAAGATTCCCCAAGGATTTTTTTTTAAGACTTGATTTCTTTTTTAAGTTATCTGTTCACCAGTGTGAGGCTTGAACCCACAACTCTGAGACTGACAGTCACACATTCTGCTGACAGAGCTAGACAGAAAGTTTCGATGTTTTTGTTGTTGTTGTTTTGGCCAAAGTGAAGATTTAACTTGTAAAAATGTGGATTAAAAAAATTCAGTGCCCATTACATATTACAAGATTAAACTTTAAATTTTACTTACACATTTTATATCTCCTACATGGTTTTAAATCTATTAATTTAGAAATGTGGCTTTTTTCAGCTCTTACACTTTATGAAACAGTTTTTTAAAACTTGGTAGCATGCATCTTTGGCTTTGGTTTCTTTGTCGCATAACTATTTTTGAGACACAGGTTTTCCAGAGAATATTTAATTCCAACTGAATAGTTTGGGATGCAGAACTCTTTGGATCCAAATTTTATCCCAAATCCCAAATCTCCATTTACACAAATTTAGGACCGTTCTTGTTCTTCTTTGCTATCTTGTCATGTTTGTGATGTTCAAGAGTTAGCCCGTGACTGTATTGCTTGCGGTAAGAGATCTTTAAAAGGCTTCTTCGCCAACATTGGATACCTGTGAAATCTTATCTGAGAATAATCATTAAAGCTGCATTTAATTTTTCTTTGGGCTTACTTTTTTTCCTGAGGTATAAGGGACATAGAACCTCTCAATTTCCCTCCCTGCCTCCTGGTCTCTCTCTCCTTTAATGTTCTGTCGGGGGACCTCTATAAGCATCTAACACAGACTTCGATAAGACCAGTCCCTCTTCCAAGAGGAAAATGGGAGGTGGGAATGGGAATCTTTGTTCTTCTGTCAGTTAGGATTTGGACTTTTGGAAAGGCCACCCGATGAGCCATTTAAAATTTGCAATTAGCTTCAAGTTTTTACTGGCACTTAAGTTCCCAGAACTGAAACATGTTTTCATAATTAGCGGATGCATTGGGAAATGGTGGAGTTGGCTCTAGCACAGAAGTAGGTTCTTTCCTTGTGGGCTCTCTGGCGTGTGCGAGCCGTGCCTGTGAACCAGAAGGTTTTGTGCAGGCAGGAGACGGGGGAACCCTGGGGTGCCAGACAGCCCGGTCTCTTGAGCAGCCCTAGTGAACACGTCAGGTCTGTTCTGTCACCAACCACAGCCCGTGAAGGTGCTCGTCCACTGTGGGTGGAAATGTGGCATTCGGTGTACATGTCACCTTAGGAGTTGAGGCCAGAGAAGTTAAGATGGCAGAGACCAGTCCTTTCTAGAGCTGGAATTCAGGTTCTCCAAAAGCATGTTCCCCACAGCTAGAAGTATTCTTTTTTATTTTACTTACTTATTTGACAGAGAGAGAACATAGCACGGGGAGCGACAGGCAGAGGGAGAGGCAGGCTCACTGAGCAGGGAGCCCAAAGTGGGGCTTGATCCCAGGACCCTGAGATTATGATCTGAGCCAAAAGCGTATGCTTAAGAACTGAACCACCAGGCGCCCCTAGATATGTTCTATTGGTCGGAAACATAGTCTTCCAGGGAATGAGAACAAGGAGACCTGTGAGGTGTCACACTCAGAATCAGCTCCTCTCTTTGCAAAGGTACGAGCGCCTGGAAGACCAGCTCCACGACCTGACTGACCTGCATCAGCACGAGACCGCCAACCTGAAGCAGGAGCTGGCCAGCATCGAGGAGAAGGTGGCCTACCAGGCCTATGAGCGCTCACGGGACATCCAGGTACGTTCCTCTCGTCATGACACACTCCTGCTGGCTCGTCCCAGCATCGAAGTCCGTTAACAAACCATGAGTGCCTTACCCCTCAGCCCTAAAGCATTTCTGACGTGTGGAGCAAACTGTTTTCTCCACAAACCTCCTCCACCTTACTAGTCCCGTTAGCTCGTGTTACACGTGTCACGGAGTAAACAGGCTATTCTCTGTGTACCTTTTTGGGTTAGTAAATATTTATTATCTACCCAAGCCCACCGCCTATAACCTCTTCTCCTCCCCCAACCCCACCACCAAAAGTGCTTCAACTTTCTAAACAGGAGGCCAACCTTGCCTTCGAGAAGCTTATTGAGCAGGGGAGGGGGCTAGTCAAGATTAGGTAAGTCACCAGACAGCTCAGGGAAACAGGAGCAGGGGCCAGGTGACATGGCACAGACGGTGAAAGCCACGGGATTTCGACCCACAGCGGCCAACAGGCTAGGAACTGGTGGGGCGGCCGGTCATTCCATGACCAAACGTTGCATTTCAGTCTCAGGTCTGGCATTTCCCGTTGTGTAACCCTGAGCAAGCTTTGAATCTGTTTACTCCTCTGCAGAATAATAGCTTTGACAGCTACAAGAATTTCAAGGACTTGAGTGTACCCCGTGTGCCACACGCTAGCAAAATGCCTTTTTCCTCTGCATTCACTCCTTACAACAGCCCTTTTAAGCAATTCCGACCATTTTCCCCATTCCTCAGATGTGGAGACTAAGGCAGAAAGGTTAAGTGACTTGGACCAAGGTCTTGCAAACAGTCGGCGAGTAAGGAATGTGCAAGAACATCCATGTGGGTGGGACTCGCTGGGATGGTGGGATCCGGATGGTTGGAAGGAAGGGCTTACTGCGTCAGTACACACAGAGGCATGTTCCAGTATTAACGTGATGGTGTCACTGAGTGAAACAACCCTCGGCTTCTGGAATGCCTTTTTTTTTCTACTTCCAGGAGGGGCCTCTTTCTTTTTTCCCAGTTTTACTGAGATATAATTAATGTATCACTTCACATTGAAGTGTACAACATAATGATCTGATGTATATATAATATATATAGTGACAGGGATCACCACAGTTAGTCTGGTTAACGTCCATCACTCACAGAGTTAACTCATTTTTTTCTGTGATGAGAACTTTTAAGACCTGCTCTCCTGGCCGCTGTCAGATACGTAAGATAGAATGGTTAACTTGTCACCATGCTGCACGTTACGCCCTCAGGACTGACTTACCTTATAACTAGGAGTTTGTCCCTTTTGCCATTCTCACCCATTTCCCCTGCCCTTCCCCCCCCCCCCCCTCCCCCCACCCCCCTGGCTGTGGCCACCACCGGTCTGTTCCTGTGGGTCTGGTTTTGTCAGATGCCACATAGAAGCGAGCTCACAGAGCCTGCTTGTCTTCCTCAGTCTGACTCACCACCATCCTGCCCTCAGGGCCCATCCATGTTGCCACCTGACAGGACTGCCTTCTCTCTCCTGGCCCGGTGATACTCGGTTGTGTGTTGTGTGTGTGGGTATCCCATTTTCTTTATTCATCTGTCGACGGACTTTGGGGTTGTTTCCCTGTCTTGGCTATTGTCAGTAATGCTTTCGGTGAACATGGGGGTAGGGAGATCTCTTCTAGAAACTGATTCCATTTCCTTCGGGTATATATACTCAGAAGTAGAATTGCTGAATCGTATAGCAGTTCTATTTTTAATTTTGAAAGGAACTTCCATACTGTTTTCCATAGTGACCGCCACAATTTACATTCCCATTGAAAAGGCAAAAAAGTATACTCTCCAAGTAGTGCTCAGCTGCATTTTTACAACTTTTCTTTGTAGGCCATGGTTATTTTTTCCAGCCCCACTCTAGGAGGGAGAAAACTGAAACATGAAGGGAGATTTTTTTTCCTCGCAGCGTGTGAGCTGGAGTCTCAGCCGCCCACGTTCTGTTCTACTCTGTGTCGTGGGCTGTGAGTCTGTGCCAATCCCAGGCATCGACTTGGACAGTTCTGGGAGCTGGAGCGCCCAACAAAGCTGATAGGAGACCTTGACCTCTGGGGACCGTGGTGGAGGAGGCACTTGGGGGATTTTGCCCCTGCTCTGGGTTAGGACATTGTCCGCACGACTGACTGGTTTGAAGAATTTGACCCATTTAAACGTTAAGTGTTGCAAGGTGAACAGTGCAGTTTGTTTTATTAGAACATTCTGTTTTTAGAACATGCCTGGGATGCCACTGGATTATATCTAAACATGTGTTTTTCTTATTTAGGGGATAGTTTGGGTTAATGTTGTTCTTCCTTTTTTTAAGGGAACCCCTTTAGGGATGCATGGGTAAAACAAAGGGACATCACAGGGGCAGCGTCACAATTTAGAAGAGTTCATTTGAACATTTTTTGGCTTTCGTCTCTAACTCAGAAGTACAAGGAGGACATCTGTATGAGAGACTGGACAGTCGTCTTGTTGAGAGGGAGAATCCTCACTCTACACCGTGTGATCCTGGACAAGCTGACTCCCTCTGCCTCAGTTTCCTCATCTGTAAAGCAGAAATAGCAATGAGCTTCCCCTCAAAAGATTGTCAGGAGGATTACATAGGATAATACACAGAAAGTCCTTAAATCTTTGCCTGATGCGTAGTAGGCAGCCAGAAAATAATTACCATACTGGTGAGAAGGCATGTTCCTCGGGGCCCGCTCAGCTGTTATTAGTTCTCAGCTCTTTCGTTGTCACAGGCAGGGCTCCACGGCAGGCCAGCTGCTACGGCCAGGGTGACTGTTGCCCCAGAGACACCAAATTTCAAGAAATTGAGTTTTGCTTTTTATCACCCTTGACTTCCCAATTAAAAAAGGCCTAAGGATAATCTAGTCTGTCCTTCGTCCTCATCCCCATAAGTTAAATACTGGATCCAAGAAAGTACTAAAGATCATGGGGCCAAATAGCTCTGAGTGGGAGCTGTAACTCAAATTCCTCCCCATTCACTAAATTTTCTTGGATTTTTTTTTTTTTTTTTTAATAAAAAATGGATAACGGATCCAAGGCCATTCAATTCTCTGATCAGTCAATTTATATATGTAATTCACGGACCCAGCTAAAGACAAATCAGTTTGCCAAGGACGCTGACCTTCTGTCTTAGCTGTCCCCTTTTCCGTGGCGTGTCTCAAATGGAGGACACATTGGGCTGGGGCAGTTGTTTCCGGGGCAGGTGCCTGTCCTGGAGGCCAGCGCTGCTTGGAATGTGAACACCTTCTCTGTGCTGACTTGTGTAACGGAAGTCACGATAGTGCCAGAGAACCCTGATCTCCGGCACAGAGAGCACGTCCCGCCGAAGAAAAGCGAATCCGTGTCACGGCTGTTACGGTTGTTTAAAACCTGAGAAGATGGCTGTGTTGTAACTCAGCAAAGAGTTCTCAGGAAGTGAGTCAGACGGCAGGCCAGAGCGCTCAGCGGGGCTCCCAGTGCCGCTGCCAGATTCTTCTCTCTCGAGCCTCCCAGCGCCCTTCCTGGCGTGCAGCCCACCCCTAGGGGACGGCCACCCCATACAGGGTGCAGCAGCAAGGACTGGTCCCCGTCCTCCCGAGCTGTGGGCTGTCGGTCAGGGGTGGGAGGGCTGGGGGAGACTTCAGCCTCTGCTGGGGCCAGACAGGACAGTGGAGGAGGGGGGAGCTGGCCGGGGAAGAGAGGTCCAGGTGAAGAGGGGATGGAGCAGGCAGGCAGTCATTTCAGGCACAGTCCAGAGGCCCCGAACATGGTTCTTTTCTAACTTGAGAAAGCCTGTGTGGCCAGAGCATGGTGAGCTCGGCAGGGGGCTGGCGTTCTGTGAGGCAGGAGGGCTAGCGGGACGGAGAGCGAGGTGAGAGAAACGGACCCCTGCAGATAGATGCTGGCTATTGTGTCAGTGGGGCTGGGGGACACCTTAGAGGAGAGGCGGGTCTGGCTGGAGGAACTGGGTAGGTCAGGTGCTGTTTTCTGAGGAAGGGAACACCAGAAGGAGAACAGGTACAGAAGACGGTGTGGGATGTGAGGCCACATTGTCAAAGGCTGCATCTGAGGTGATTTTAAGAAGCTCAGATGGAGAGGGGCGCCTGGGTGGCTCAGTTGGTGAAGGGTCTGCCTTCGGCTCAGGTCACGATTCTGGGGTCCTGGGAACGAGCCCCACGTTGGGCTCCGTGGTCAACGGGGAGTCTGCTTCTCCCTTTCCCTCTGCTCCCCCCCACCCCGTGCTCGCTCTCTCTCGTTCGCTGTCTCAGATGGAGCTATCAGGGAGGTATGTAGATACTTGAGTTGATCTTAAGAACCAGAGAGGTACGTGGACTCAGCTGTGACTTTGTAATTGAAGTGTTGGAAAGAACAAGATCTAGGGAGAACGTGTAGCCTTGGACGGTGTCCTGAGTAATAGCATTCAAAGAGCAGGTGAAAGCAGAGATGCTCCATCATTCCTGTCCCCGTCTATTCTCCCTTCATCCTCTGGAGTGCTCTGTGGCTGCAGGTTGCCCACTGTCCCAAACCGGAACCCCACCACTCCTCTCCTTTGACCCCGAGGAGACCAACAGATGCTAGTATTTTACGTACTTTATCTCAGATACAAATAGACTCAAAATACTCAGCTGTAAAACCCCCATGTGTGGTATTTTATGGTTGTGTACACATGCTCTTTCTGCCAAGAACAACAGCGTAAATGAGCCTTGGTACCTGTTCGTGCATGCGCTCCCCCGCAGCCCTTGAGCCCACCAGCGTCTGACCCCGCTCTCCCTCTTGTCCGCAGGAGGCCCTCGAGTCCTGCCAGACGCGCATCTCCAAGCTGGAGCTGCACCAGCAGGAGCAGCAGGTTCTGCAGACAGACACCGTGAACGCCAAGGTCCTCCTGGGAAAGTGCATCAACGTGATCCTGGCCTTCATGACCGTCATCCTCGTGTGCGTGTCGACCATTGCCAAATTTGTCTCGCCCATGATGAAGAGCCGCTTCCACATCCTCGGCACCTTCTTCGCCGTGACTCTTCTCGCAATATTTTGTAAAAACTGGGACCATATCGTGTGTGCCATAGAAAGGATCATAATACCCAGATGAAGCCACCGGTGCCTGTCTTCATGTTCACTCATGTTTCTGTGTTAAGGAAAACTCTGTGCATTACCACCAAATCTGAAAGCGAACCGTTGTGCTGACTAGAGCCCACCAGGCCTGGGCCGCGCGTTGTAAATATCTCCAGGCCTCCTCACGCCGCAGCCGCTGCCGGCTCAGCCCCTGTGCTTGGTGAACGTGGACCTGTTGCCAAGCTCGCCCCACGTCGCTCACTGCCTTAATGAGACCAGATTTCCTGCCCACCTGACTAGCCCAACATGGTAAACCTGTGGTCCTTGAGCGTTTGGTGTGATTAATGACCCACAAGAAATGGGGTGTTAAGTCTCTGTCTCCCTTAAGTTTCTGTCAAAATTGAGCTTCATAGTCACTGGTGGTGGTGTTCTCCCCAAGTCCCGTAAGCAGCAAGGCTGTGGCAGGACTTGGGCAGGGGACAAAGTGTGGGCGTTGGCCACGGGGAACACTTGTGGCCTACAGAGGTACAGTAGATCCTGTGTAATCCATTGCGCTGGTTCCCGGATAACGCCGGGTCTCAGGTGTTCCCCTTGTCCTCAGTGGTCCATTGTGCGGGGCTTGCCACAACGTGGACATCTTACAGCACGTTTGTCTATCCGTGGAAGTCTAACTTAGGTGTTTTCTTGCCCTTTAAATGGTAAGACAGGAAGATCCAAGAGTGGGGTTTTCGCCTCCTTACACCCAGGAAGCCGCACGCCCAATTCTGTCTCAAGTAGAAGGCTCTCGAGTGCCTGGCCTTTAAGCACGTAGAAATGCTTCCAGATCCCACATCAGACTGTGGCTCGAGCGGGAGTGTAGGCTCCGGAGGTTTGCGCTGCGCTGAGTCTTGATTGTGATAACCCCCCGTGGGGGTGTGGTTCACTTTACTCCTCGGCCTGGGGAGGGTTGTAAAGCTTACCACGCAGGTGAACACCAGTGATGCTCGTGTTGGGGGGTTTTTTTCTCCCCCTTTAAGAAGGATGACAGAATTGTACCGTGTGAGGTGAAATGCACTGAGGTAGGGGCACTGGAAGTGGGAGGAAAACAGGGCGTGTGGTCTCGGGGGTGGCAGTCAGATGAAGACCGAGAAGGTCTTCTGAGGACGCCCGCTGAGACCAGCCGCTGTCTGATGAATTAGATCCAGTGTCTGCACCGAGGTTGTCCATGGTGTTGTAGGGGCTCACTGAGATGCCACGGGAAGGGAGTGGCCATGCTTCTTCCCCTGAGGTGAAAGCCTTCAGAAGTTAACATCTTCTGCCTGTTTGGGTGATGCTGCTTACTACTTTCGGCCCAGATACACTCTCCTTTAAATCTTTTTCTCTCAGCTGATACTTCCCTTTAAATCTTTTTCTCTCTGCACCTAACGAAGACGAAGATAGAAGGTTTTAATGGAAACTGCTGTTCAGTCCCTCCTCCCACCATCCGCTCTGTTATCTGAAGGCGTGGAGATGTATGTTAGTGTACATTTTCTTCCAGAAAACATCGAATCGCCTGGATTTAAATTAAGTGCAATATTTTGCGAACAGCTGCTCTTAGGGAAACTCCTGAAAAAAATGTGACAGTGTGCCGTGGTTTGAGAGAATGGAATAGTCGAGCATTTGGTCCAAGTCCAGTGTGTGTGTGAGACTCAGACAACTCAAGCTTTCTTCTTCATCTTTTTTTAACTTTACAGTTCAGTGGTTTTAGTAAATTCCCAAATTTATGCAACTCTCCCCACTATCTAATTCTGGACTCAAGCTTTTTCAAACAGTAGGCATCACTCGATGACATCTTTGGCTGTACGGATTGTGGACTCAGGGACGAAGGAGCTCCCAGCCCCACCCCCATCTCATGGCTGTGTCCCCTTCCACTGTCAGACCCTCCCTTGTTCTGCCAAGTTGGCTGTAAATACACTGTGAGCCATCGAATCCAGGGGACAAAAGAGTTCCAGATCCAGGGAAGAGAGGGAGAGAAAATGGTGTGCTTCCTTTTGCTTCTACATTTTAATGGCCAGCATTCCCCATTGCCTGTAGGCATCAGGCTTCATTTGGCCGAGGGCTGGCTGCCCCTTCCCTTGGATCAAGCTGGACCCTGGTGGGCACCCTTCATGTCTGTGAATCTTTCTGAGGCCCTCTGGACATGCCAGGGCTTGTAGCGGAGGTTGCTGCCGCTGTTTGTTTAGAGCGAGTGAGGGAGGCGGCTAACCCGCAAGCTGCCATACTCTGCTCATCGCTGGCTTTGATGCTTCCCAGACCTTTCCAGACGCTTCCCTGACGCTTCCAGACCAGTGGGGAGGAGGCAGCGTGTCTCCTCCCCACTGGGAGAAGCAGGGAAGAAAATGGAAAGCGGCACACTCCACCCCCTCCTGTCTGGAGCTGGGAACAGAAGCTGCTAGAAACTGGCTCTGTTCTGAAATGTTCTAGGGTCTAAATCATCCCACCTGATCATGACTTCTTTGCACAGAATTTGTATTTCCAGTGGTTCTCATTAGATGTCAGATAATCTTATTTTCACCTGGATATGCTCAACCTACGTGGCATATTTATTTTTGAGTCTTGTTGAAAGTTCATGAAGCTTTTTAATAAGCTGATATACTCCAAGGAGACCTTTCTTTACTCGCTGCAGTTTACCGTTCTCTTCTTAAGGAAATAAACCCTCCCGTTGTGTGTTTTCTTGCCTGCGTAAAGGGAGTAAATAAAATTTTATAAATTATTCAATTAAAAATTGTGATCCAGCTAGGACATATCCTGGAATTGGTCATTTACATTTAAGTCAACTAATTTTTCCCCCCATCCTTCGTTGGTAGGAAACCTCTTGTACATACCTGAGGACAGACTCAGTCGTGAGGTGGGCAGACACCTGCTCCCTTAGCGAACTGGACATTGCATTCTAGCACAGGATTTTTTGGTGACATACTGTTTTCATGATCACCAAGATAATGATAGTTTGCTGGGGACAAAACAGAAACCCAAAAATACTCTTCTGTGGGCTTTAAATTGGTTACTCCAGCTTAGGTTTTGAGTATGATGGAGCCAGAACAAAACATCCTACCCCCCCCCCAATTCAAACCGCAATGAAGCAGTAAATAAAAGTACTCCATTGCTGGTTTTGTGCAGAGAATGGGATCAGTCCCAAGTTTTTGACATGTACCATTAGTGGTTTTGCTTCTGTGATCATGGTGAGCTATTGAGAGATTCTCTGAAACTCCCCACCCCTTCCCCCATAATGCAGTTACCCCATCAATCAATTAGCATCCATGGGACCTCAGCCCCTCTGCTTTATCACTCTTGTTTTCATGGAAATATTGCCCTGTTAGGTATGTTGATTGCCCTGCCATTTCTCCAGCATATCAGGTTTAATTATAGGATCGATAACAGTGACGGGAATTGGATTCCCTTGGGCACTTAATTATTTGTGTCCTTTGGGGTTGGATTTTAAATTCCAAATTGTTTTGCATCAAAGAGGAACATCTTTGTGTTGAATCTAAGTATAGTTGCATTGGTTTGGAAAAGCATTTCAAGGTGCTTAATAATATGAAAACGTGTGATTCAACAACCTGTTTTGCATATTTTTATAATTTTGAGGAGTGAGCCGGGGAAGAGTGAGATGGCGTTATTTAAAATTCAGAACTTTATCTGGAGAGAGGTGTTTCAAAAAGTTTAGCCCATGTGTTAAGGAAGGAGTTAGTCTAAAAAGATTAATCACTGAAAGGAATGATATTGGTCTATTTACATCAAAAGTAGTTAAGAAGCTAAAAGGTACAGTTAACACGAGTTTGGTAACCCAAAAGATACAAAGCAGATCTAACCTATAATTTTCTAAAGTCAGTGCAATCCTTTGTTTATAAGAAGCTGGAAAGTAATGTACCTTGATTGTTTTAGGAATAGTTTATGTGTTACCATTTTAATTTATTTAAAACATGTCTCCTGTCTTTGTCCTAAGAGAAATGTTTCAACAAAATGTGCTCTGTGTTTAAGATATGTTTAGGCAGTAGTTAGCAGTTCCGAAAATGGAAACTAGAAATGTTTGTTGTGAGGTCTTTTGCAGAATTTCAATTTTGTGAGATACTGTGTAGTCCCACGTCAGCCTACAGTTGTAAATCCCGTGTAGATCATCATCCCCTTCAAAGCAGGTGCCATTATTTTTTTAAATAAACATTTGATGTTAGCTTTGATGTTCAATAAAGAGTTCGATTTCTTAAATTTCTGTATTTGTCATGGTGCATCTCAGTAGCAAGTGTGTGCGTGTGGGCACGTGTGTAATAAATCTTTTAATGGATTTTATTTTTTACAAGAGTTTTAGGTTCACAGCAAACTTGATCAGAAGGTCCAGAGATTTCCAGGGCACCTGGGTGGCTCAGTTGGTTAAGTATTCCACCCTTGATTTTCTGCTCAGGTCATGATCTCAGGGTTGTGAGATTGAGTCCTGCATTGGGCTCTGTGCTCAGTGGGGAGTCTGCTCGAGATTCTCTCTCTCCCTCTGTCCCTTCCCCCTCCTCTGAAATAAGTAAATACATTTTTTTTTTTTTTTTTTAAAGAAGATGTAGAAGGTGGGACACCTGGGTGGCTCAGTCAGTTAGGCATCTGCCTTTGGCTTGGGTCATAATCCCAGGGTCCTGGGATTAAGTCCCACATTGGGCTCCCTGCTCAGTGGGGACCCTGCTTCCGCCTCTGCCTGCGTGTCCCTCTGCTTGTGCTCTCTCTCTCTGACAAATAAATAATCTTGAAAAAAAAAAAAGTTACAGAAGGTACAGAGATTCCCCATCATCCCCATCCATACACCTGCATAACCCCCTGCTATCAGTGCCCCCCCACCCGCCGAGGGTACATTTGTGAAAGTGATGGCCTGTAGCCTGCACGGATGCGTCACTGTCACCCAGAGTTCACGGTCTGTACAAGGGTTCGCTCTTGTACATTCCATGGGATCGGACAAACGTATAATGGCATGTGTCCGCCAGGCCATTAGTATCACACACACCAGTTTCACTGTCCTTAAATAATTCTGTGTGCCACCTGCTCATCCCTCCCCCCTCCACAATAGCCCCACCACCCTGTAATCAATTTTTAAACTAACTTCCAAGTCTGTTGCATAGAAAGTTGTTGGTGTGGGATGTACGGCCCATTCCTTAATCCCCGCGAGGAAAGAAGGCTGGTTCCTTCACAGGGCCCGGAATGGTAGGAAATGTGACCCAGTGTCGTGGAAGCGGGGAGCATGGAAGGATGCTGAGGACAGGGCAGGAGCCTGCGTGTGTTGGAGTAAGGAAGAGGGCGCAGCTCGGACAGCTGTGTGCACAGCGAGTGGGGGAGGGGCAAGCAGACTCCTCCGGCTGAAGCAGTCTGCCTAGTGGGGTCTCTCGTGGGTGTGGTCCGCTCATTTGGACCAGTCCTATGATGTGAGGACCATCATCCCCATTACCTGGATGAAGCTGAAGCTCAGGCATGTGTGCTTTCCCCGAAACCATAGTTAGCGAAAGGGAGTCAGGATTCTCGTTGCTTTTGCTTCGGATCCTGCCTCGTTAGCTCTCTGCTGCCAGTTGGCTCCGGGGCTGGAGCCGTTTTCTCCTGGTCATCCAGTACCCACCCTCTACAAACAAAACAGAATGCTTACATGATAGAAAAACCCGGAACAGCTCAGCCCATCCCCTACCCTAGAAAACAGAGCACGCTTGAATCTTAGGAAACCTTACAGGGTACACCGCTCTTTGGCACAGCTGTTGCTATTTGATCTGAAGATGGAAAGACGGGACATGGGAGTGATTGCATTAATGCGCGTCCAGACCAGCATATTCCTAAATGTTGCTTTAGGGAAAACACCTTACCAAGTCTGTATTGCCTTATAAGGGAGATTGAGAGAAAGTTTAATTAGTGGATTTTAGCTTATAATGAAAATAACGCTATGGAATAAAGCAGTGCTTTCTAAGGTGGAGTAACGTGTAGACTCCCACCCCCAAATTTGGGATGCCTGGGGGGTGTGCAGAGTCACAACTTGATGAAGTTACTTAAAGCCTAATAACCTTCCATAAAAGCTTTTCTTTTCCAGAAGTCCTACTTGCAAACTTACTTTTCTTTCTCTTTTTTTAAAATTTGTTTTAAGATTTTATTTATTTGGCAGAAATCACATGTAGGCAGAGGCAGGCAGAGAGAGGAGGAAGCAGGCTCCCCGCTGAGCAGAGAGCCAGATGCGGGGCTCGATCCCAGGACCCTGGGATCATGACCTGAGCCAAAAGCAGAGGCTTTAACCCACTGAGCCACCCAGGCGCCCCTTTTTCTTTTCTTTTCTTTTTTATTTTTTTGAAAAGTTACTTTTCTTTTTAAATATTTTATTTGAGAGAGAGGGGGGCAAAGGGAAAGGGAGAGAGAGAATCTTGAGCCCGATGCGGGGCTCCATTCCGCCCCCCCTTGCAGAGATCATGACCCGAGTTGAATTCAAGAGTTGGACACTTAACCGACTGAGCCACCCAAGCACCCCACAAAGTCACTTTCTCATAGGTATGGCTATGAGATGGAGAAATTTACAGGACAACAGGACGAGAGCCAACAGCAGCTCTCTGGGGTTTCACGGGCTGGGAGGACTGCTCACAGCTCAGGTTCTCTGAGCATTCACCGTGTACTATGATGCTATGTGCCGAAGGCTTTGCATGTAATATCACACGTCATTTTTCCAACAACCAGTGAGTTAAGCGCCATTACCCCTGCTTAACAGACGGGGAAACAGGTTCAGAGTGGCTATGACAACTAACCATCTCTTTGGCCCCACGCTCGCGTGACCTGAGAGCCTATCCGGGGAGCCACTACTCCGTGCTGTAATCAAAGGGATTGAGCAGTCAGCTCGCAGCCACTCACTAGCTCCCAGCTCTGCAAGCCGTGGGAGTCACTTGGACTCCTAGGACCCAGCAGTCTACATGGTGGCTGCTGACCATGCATTTACACGTTCGCCTTATTGGCACGCCGTGTGGAGGGCAGTGACCTGGGCTGACGGATCTGTGGCTTAAGAGAATGGAAAACTGCTAATTAAAGAAACTTCTACACTCCTCTGGCTTCCTGAGCTGCTTTCGGTGTAATACAGGCAGTTGGCGCGGCTGAGTATTTATCAGCTTTTTTGCTTAGCTTTGAGACGGCGAGGCCCCTGGTAGCTTCTGCTCTGTGCTCCGTGACATCTGCTGCTGCCTTCGGTGACTACCTCTGCCACGGTTTTCCTTGCAGAACCGGCCAGAATTTCTCTCCTGCCAGTCCTTGAGCTTAACTAAAACAGCTAACGGGAATGAGTGTCGGCCATGTTAACAGCTGTTTTGTTAGTGGTTGTTTGGCTCTGGCCCAGGCATTGGGAATTGGATTTCTTTCTTTCTTTCTTTCTTTCTTTCTTTCTTTCTTTTTTCCCTGTTCTGCTTAAAAATAAGCTACTGAGTAGTAGAAAAAAGCAAAGTCATGCCTCGATCTGTATGAACAGTTAAGGGACTCCAGTTAGCAAAGAAACTCATGGACACCTGGATTCTTCTCTGATTCTCGGGCCATCCATTTACAAGCAGGGACGCTGACTGACTGAACCCCAGGTGTGTTCCCTCCCCAAAGTGACTTTGACAACTATTCACTCATCAGACTTCCCCCGTAGTTTGAAGCCCAAACCCTCTAGCTGTGGGCAACAGACGTATAACACAGACAGCCAAAATTGAGGTCTCCGTGGGGACAGGTACACCCCCCACACACACAGCGGCTCAAGCCAGCAGCAGCCCAGACACAGGCCCAATTCCCTGAGCGGTGGCCTTCCCCCGATGGTGTGGTCAGAGTCGTTGCAAGGTGACTTCCCGCTGGATGTCAGGTCTCCCCGTGTCAACAAGACACAATTACCAGAGAGACCGGAGGAACACTGTGTGCAGAGTTGGAATGAAGGAGCCCCATTCAGCCGCTCAAGTCTTTTTCCTAAAAGGAGGAGCTGGAAGGGTGGAAGGAGACTGCAGGCCGGTGGCTGGCTCTCTCGGAGAGCCGGGGAGTGGGCTGCAGGGACCCCGACAGGCCACCGGCAACAGGTCTTCTGTGTGTCCAGTTCGCGGAGCTGGCGCACGGGCTCCTGGAGTGTACTCGGCTGTGCCGGCTTCTGGCCACCCTGAGGGACATTTGGCTTTGTGAGTGACCCTGTCCTTCTGGGGACGGACTAGGCTGGCCAGCTGGCCAGAGTGTTTCAGCTCCTTGGAAGCTGTTTATGTTTGAGTGGAAATCAGTACATTTGTCTTCTCGTGTCAGGGATGTCCTTGGCAGGGTTGGGTTAGCAGGAATCGGTTTCACGGGAGGAGTCACCTAATAACTCTGAAGCTGTTTCTGAATGACAGCACGACCGTGTGGGAAGCCCAGCTTGAAAAGGCAGGAGGCTTCCCCCTTCCCTGCGATCTGATTAACCCAGGGAAATGTTCCACCTCTCACGATCTCCCTTTCCTCAGCGGTGAGGTGCTGAGGCTGGGAATCATCAGAGAAGGTTCTTGCAAGCGGAGTCGTCATCATTTCATGTGTTTCTTAAACAACGGTCGTGTGTCAGGCTCTGTTCTAGGCACAGGCTTACCAAGAGTGTTCCTGTCCTCGTGGGGCTTACGTTCTGGCAGGAGAAGATAGGTGATAAACAGAAATAATACTTGACAGTGGGGGAAGGCTATGCTCGGAGCACTTAACCTGAAATTAAAATTGACCTCTGTATTTTTAGAGCGGAAATGAACTTCCTGAGTGTGTGGGTTTTTTTTTCCTTCTCAGCTCAATTTCACAGACAGCCATGTGGGATTGACTGAATAGAGCCCTTTAAAAAGGAAATATGTCTAAGTCAGAGAGACTCAGCCCAGCAGCAGGCGCACTCAGAAGATCTGGGGTGGTTCTGTTTGGAAAGGGGGTGAGATGCTCCCGGTATTCCTGCTCATTTGGGCTTGAAATGAATAACATGCAAATGTGCACCTGGGTCTGAGTCAGCAGTGAGTAACCCCCTCTGCTGGGTGCTGAGCTGGGAGCACACAGGGCCTCCCTGCGGGCTCCTCTGAATCCCCAAGAGCTACTGTCCCAACCCCCGCCCCATCCCGGACTCCAGCCCTCACCCTCCCACACCCTCCACGCCACACCCCTGCACAGCGCCGCCTCAGGCCACCTGCTCCCCGCACCTGAGCCCAGGCCTCTGCTGGAGTGATTGATACCTGGGAACCCTGGGCCTCTTCAACACTGGGGCATGGGTGTGCCCTCAGGCAGCAAGTGCCAAGGATAAGGCTCACTCCCAGAGCTTCCTTCCCTATTAGCTCGCCCTCCACAGAGCCTGGGAACCCCGCTCCTGGGGCTTAAGCTCTCTCAGCGGCTCCCTCCTTCTCCCCTTCTTTGCTCACTCCCAACAGTGGTCCCGCCTCCTGCCTCCTCCTAGAGCTCGCAGGAGAGTCAGCCCGCCCCCAGCCACCCTGCTGTCATCCCCGAGCCACTGCCTCCGGCCCTTCCTCATCTGTCCTCTTCCCCTTCACCTCCTTGTCCCAGCCCCGTCTTCCAAGACGTCTTCACCCACCGAAGCCTCGCGTCAGCCCCCGGAACTCCCCTGGAACTCGCGTCAGGGGTCACCAGCGACCCGTTTCCGGCTCTGGCCCCCATCCCACAGCGCGGATCTTCACTTAGCGCCTGTGCCTTTTGCCTTTGCGCCGCTCCCGTCGGTCTGGGGCCTCCTGCTCCCGTTGGTCTCCCCGCCGCCGCGCCGTGCTTCTGGCTCTCCCCCCACCCCTTGACCCCTCTGCTTTGTGTCCCCTCACCCCCTTTCTACCGACCTTCATCATTCAGCCGCCAACCTTGGGACCAATAATCACCATCTCAGGCAGTGAGTACCTGGCTCTTTTCCCAGCCACAGACCCATCTTTCCAAGATGCACCTACCCCTCGTTTCTACATTGGTACCTGCAGGGCCCCTCAAAATATAAACCCCAAACTGTTGTTTTGCCCTTGTGTCAACTCTGCTCTTCCTGTGCTGCTGTTAACAGCCCCACCCAACCCCCCCACTCCCCTACCTGGACTAGGACCCTCGGAGCCATCTGTCCTCACTAGCATCAGCCTTCCAAATAAACCCCCAAATCGCCCCCCTCGCTCTACCCCACCTGCCAATACCATAGTTCAGGGCACCATTATTTCTCCCTAGGACAGCCATAATAGCCAGTTTTGCCCACACCCAGTCCATCCCCCTTGTGCCTGGATCTTCTAGAATACAAATCGGAAGGTCTTGTTACACTGCTGAAATCCTTCCATGGTGTCCCACCGCCCACCGCCAAGTCTGAATTTCCATCCAACCCAGCTTCATCCTGTTCTCCTGCCCCACGCCCCGCACGAGCCCTTGGAATCCAGTCTGCAGTGTCACTCCCAGTGCCGCCTCCTGCCTGGGGTCCCACGTCTCCTGATTATCAGTCTCCTGGACCCTCTCATAGTTTCCCTCCTCGAGGTTTCCTGTGAGGGAATGCTTTGGTAGAAGACCTTTATCCTGAGGCTTGGGAGGTGTCTGTGTTCTGTCTCTCTCCTGTGGTAAACCTGTGAGTTTGTGGCCACCCCACCCCGAGGACCTCACCCAGTGCCCGGCGCAGGGGTGGTGGTCAAAGACGAGACGAGTGTAGGGATGGAAACTCTCTGGCGCTACCTTCCCTCCACTCTATTCTGGGAGCTCTCGGGCTGGGACTGTAGCTCTTTCTTCTTTGTCTGCCATTCCTAGACTGTTGTTCCATAGCCATTGTTGAACCTGGACTGGGTTTGCTCAAACTTTCTACCAGAAACTCTTGCCAATGTGAAGGGATAAGGATATCTCACTAGAACAGTGACACTTCTATTTTTTTTTTTTTTTTTTGAGATTTATTTATTGATCAGGGAGAGAAAGAGAGAGGAGGGGCAGAGGGAGAAGGAGAGAGAGAAGCACACTCCTCGTTGAGCACAGAGCCTGATGCACGATGCCCGGAGCTCGGTCCCAGGACCCTGAGATCATGACCTGAGCCGAAAGCAAGAGTCGGCCACCCAACCAGCTGCGCCACCCAGCTGCCCCGGAACAATGACACTCCTTAAAAGTCTTCCTTCAGCTTCACTTTCCCTGATACTGACCTTTACCTCACCCTGTCCCAGAAGAAAGTCTAGGACCATAAAGCAGGTCTCATAAAACCTCGCTGGGGTCAGAAGTTGCTCCTGGCTGAAAAGAGAGCACACCTCGGAGCCAGGCCTAGGCTTTTCACTTTTATCTAAATGGCCAGCCACATTTCTAGACCTAAAACAAGGAGATGTGAACTTTTTTTAATTTAAGATTTTATTTATTTATTTATTTGTCAGAGACAGAAAGAAAGAGAGAGCGCACAAGCAGGCAGACTGGCAGGCAGAGGTGGAGAGAGAAGCAGACTCCCCGCTGACAAGGAGCCGGATGCGGGGCTCAATCCCAGGACCCTGGGATCATGACCTGAGCCGAAGGCAGAGGCTTT